>NC_060955.1:300000-427500 GCF_910589235.1 Vespa crabro
TATCTATATGATTCCCCAAAACGGTCTTGGATCGAGAGAAAACGTTTTCTAATTGAACTCTGCGCGTCGAACGAAACAAACATGATCGAGCCTTTCGAAATACGGAAGATCGTAAGTTCGAGTTAGTATTTATAGTTGGACTCATTCGCCATCGTTATAGGTAATCTCTGGTGGGAGGAAGTTGGAAAGAGGAATAAAAGATAGAAAAGTGGAAGTAACGTTGGCTATTTCCTGGTAATGGGAATAAATATCGGTGGAAATCTTACGCTTACGTATATGTATGGGGAAAGAGGGAGAGAGAAAGAATCATAGATATACCAACGCACGTTCGTTCAAAGTTCCTCGAAGCTACGAAGAAAGTTTTTCACTTTATACGAGCAGTCAGCCTTGAAATCGTGTCCAATGAAACGATCCACGGGGGACGGACCTTCCGTCGTGCCCGTAGATTCGTTTCCTTTTTCCGACATACGTTTCTCTCTCTCTCTCTCTCTCTCCTTCTTTTTCTATCTTTTACCCTCGATCCACCGTACACCACGTACCCGCGCGATAATAATGAAAATAGAGGGCAAAAGGTAGCTCCCTTTATACGTCCGGGACTAACTGCGATACCTCTCCTTCGAATCGTCCCACTGCGATATTGGATCCTGTCGTTTCTCAAGGAAAGCCGCGTCGTCTTCTTGCGAAGGTCTACTACGTTTGCACACACACACACACACACATAGACACACGCGCGCGCGTAGCGACGCATATAGGGGAACACAATTTCTAGCTTTCTCCTTCCCATCTCGACCATTATTCTTATTCGGTCGATGGAACGCGGATACGTGTACCTAGAGAGAGGTTCAAAGAACGTTGTTCATTGCTTTTAACGAAAATCGAAAAGCTTTCTCCGCGAGCTATAACCATTTCGACCGTTTAAATGGAATTTTTGTCCTAGCAGATTACGCAAGCCATTCGTATTTCGAGCCAGTACAAGAAGCTAATGCGGTTAATTCGAATCACCGGACGGACGGACTATGTTTGCTTTAAACGTCGGTCATTAGGGAAAAGATCGAACGGCACTTCTCCGTTGTTTAAAGTTCCTACACGAGAATCCTCCAGGAGAATGGATTCCGGCGATGCTTTGCGGATAAGCCAAAGCTCTCGGTGGTTACTACTAGTTGAGCTTAGAGCTATCTAGTTTCGCCATAATGTGGGAGATAGAATCACGAGTTTCGTAAAATATGAAGACGGTTATACGATTTATCCGGTGGTACCACTTTCGCACACACGCCCTATCGTATAGATAACGACGATGTACCGGTGAGGTTGCTTCGTGAGATAAAGAACGAGCACGAGAGGCGAAGAGAATTAGAGAGAGAGAAAGAGAAGGAAGTGGACCGTGGAATAGACATTTTTCACGAGTCAAAGATTGCGACAACCTTTTTCGATCGTAGATGAAACGACGACTAAAATGCTTTCGAACGTAACCAAGGAAAGTGCAATAATAATATAGTAATCGATGTAGCGGAACTTTCATTATCCACGATCCAAAGATTCTAGAAACGTATTCCAGAATATATGTGTACCTATCTATAACGACGCTAACCCTATTTTTCGTTTTTCGTGTTTCAGGTGAGTCTCTTTCGATGACTTTGACCGTTGATCCGAAAGAGGTGGACCTGAAAAATCAGCCTACAAGTAATTTAGACATAAATTATTAAATAATGGAATAGTTCTAGTATGAAAACGCAACGAATTTATACAGATAGACAATTCGTAAAGGATTTAATAGCAATCCTTATTTTATGACATTCCTCGGTTAAGAGAAAAAACAGAGAGTGAGAAAGAACGTAATCCTCGGTATTATCGTAAAGAGAATTTTACAAGTGTCTTAAAGGAATATCGCGAGAATGTCGAGTGGAATTCCAAGGAGCGTAGTTTTGCCGCGAGTAAAGTTAATTTCAGGTACGCGAATGTACTAACTCTGTTCCCCGTTCCGGAGCTCATCGTCCAGCACTCGTAGGTCCGAGTTAACCGCGTCTCGAAAGAACTCTTCTCTCTCTCTCTCTCCCTCATGCGCCTGGAGTACGGACAATTGGTGGGGATGAAAATAAGTAGGGAGGATAGCGATGGAGGGGAGAGGTGGCGCACGGCAGGCGCGTGGCTCCCACGGGTCGCTTTTGCCTCTCTATCCTTTTTCCTCTCTCCACGAGCGCTTCGAATAGAAGGAGAGAGAGAGAGAGAGAGAGAGAGAGAGAGAGAGAGAGAGAGCGCGCTACGTTCGACCACTAGATTCCTTCTCTTTGATAAGCCACGAGCTACGATTCTCGGATTATTGCATCGTCCATCGATTTGGTTACCAATCTGCTACTGTATTATACGCGATTCGATAGAACCTTTATTAAGACGTACTTTTGTAGAAAATTAAAGAACGGCCTTATGGGAGGCTTTTTTTTCGTCGAGATAGATTTCAGAGGACGAGGTAGAGGTCGCGAAGGTCGAGAAAATAACGAGCCGGTCGATTGGATCGGTACCGTGCCGAGAGCGTGGAAGGAGCCGAGGCTAATTGCCAAATTGGCAGAGGAAGTAACGAAAGAATCTTTCGCAGAGCCGTGGTTGCCTGGGCACCGAACGGAAAAGGTTCAAGAACCGAGCTCCGAAGGTCGAAGCTAATTACTTTATTTCGCCGTATAAGTGGCCTTCCGCGAGTAAGGTTCGTGCTCGCCGTGTATACCGAATTAAATGACCCCTCCTTTGACTCTCCATTAGAGTCGATTCGTTCACGAATTCGCGTGAGTCCTCCTTATTAAATATCTCGTACTTTTATCGATTCCTTTTTATTTCTCCGTTCTACTCGGACTATAAAGAGGAGCGCCATTCTCTATTTTCTTCGTTTATCTTACCCGAATGGAACCTTTCCCGGCTTTTCTCCTAATAATCGTCTTTTATGCTACGAACATCCATTAGTATAATTAAAGGTTAAAGAGCTTAACGTTCGTTGGTCGAACCAATTAACGATTCCCTTTTCTTATCGATGACGAGAGTTGTTCGTCCTGGAAACAAGATTCTGATAACTATCCTATTTATTTGCCCTTTTATGAACGAAGAAAGAAAATGGAAAAGAACTAAACGAAAGAATTAAACGACGACGCTCCTTTTTCTCAATGTTAAATCTCCCTGCCTATTGGCTATCCGCTTGATTCTTCTTGCCCGTTCATCACCCTGCGCGACCAACCACCACCTCTTTGTCCTCTTACAGTTCTATTCTTTAAGGACGATAAACAGAGCAGTTCGTTTTATTCTACGATCGAAGAGAACTGACTTTACCGGTAAAGTCGAATCTCTCGACGATTCAATTTTAACGTCTCACCTTTTAGCGCGTATGTGTTCCTCGAACGCATCGATCGATCCTCTTTTAGCGCGAGCGCCTTTTATCTCTCCTTTTTTCCCCACTCTCATTTTAGGAGAACTAACGTGGAAGCAGCTTTATCTAACGCGTCCATAACTCTTAGCCAGTCGCGGAACTACGGCTGACCAGGTCTCTCCCAATAACGCGTCCGCAGTCGTAACGGGCCGGTGCGGTGCGGAGAGAGAAAGTGGCGAACCGGAGGGCCCCTTCTTGGCTCTTATGGAATCGGGAAAACTTACGACTCTGCAAATGAAATCCAAAATGCGACGTTCCAATAGTAGCGCCGACCTGAAATTGTTCACCGGCCTGAAATACGAGTGGCTCCGCTGTCCCAAATCCTGCCCACATATTGGACGAAATCTCTCGATCGGGACTGTCCAACTTTCGACTTTAATTTTGGAAAATGAAGCTCTCTGTCTCCTTTTCGGTCATGATCCTCCCAGTATTTTCGTGGAAAGCTCGACTTCGTATCACCGACCAATTCGAATCTATTTCCCCTTTCGCTCTTGCGTCGATCTTTACTATTAATCGTCTTCGTATAATAGACAAACGGAGTTATATCTATATTTTCTAGTCGCGTCAGATCGCGCGCATAAATCGTTTTCAACGCGTACCATCTTACGTCGAGCATTCTCACCATCAATTTATTTAATAATCCTAATATCAGCATACATCAAAAGCTTAGGTTAATTTGGTAGAAAACGGCGAGTAACTTTGGAAAGCTTCACCTATGCTGGAATCCTCGCGATAGTCACACGCGCAAAACCAATTAATTGGCTCGAATTTAATCTGCTATATCGTTCGAATAAACCCTAATACGCGAAAGTCGACGATACGTGCCTTATCTCTCTTTCTACCTCATTAAATTCGTTCTTCCGGCATTTTCACGCGGCATTTTATTCAGCGCGAAACGAAACTTAACGAGTAACATCGCACGGTCTACTTTTTATTATCTCCAATTTCCTCTTTTACTTCTGCGTATCTGTGAACAAAAAAAAAAAAAAAAGAAGAAAAAAAAAGAAAGAGGAAAAAGAAAATAAAAGCTTTCTAATTTTGCATATTGATAATAAATAAATTCGTTCTTTTTGAAAGATTTGACCGATCTCGTAGTAATGGTACGGTCGAGGTCGCAAACTCAAACTACTACTCATCGTCCTCTTCCCGAGATAGATACAGAAATAGAGATAGACGCTAAGGGAGGACGTTTCGGGCAGCGTGGGTGGTCAATGGGCGATTCAAAGCGAACGTTGCGGTACCGCGTGCGAGAGAGAGAGAGAGAAATCTTTATGGTTTATGGTCATATCTACCTACCCATATGGATGCGCATGCCCGCGGTACGTTTGCCTACGTGCCTTATAAAGTCGCGATCCGGACTCGTTCTAACAATAAGAGCGATGAGCTCGCTTAGAAGTTTACTATTATTCGCTTTTGCTCCTCGCTTACTTTCACTTCCTTTTTCTTCCTCCGACGATAAGAATAAAAAATAAATTTCATCGAGCAATGAAAGTGGAAACGAGAACTCGCAAAGTCGAATTTGTTTTGTAAGCTCGACGAGAGATGCGAGCGTAGGGGAATATTTGATCGTCGGTGCTTGGGAACTGTTATTAAAAGTTTAACCGCGACTTAAAGCGACGACAGAGAGGCGCGTCGGGGTGGGCAGAAATCTCGGCGTGCTTGTCTGCGAGTATATTCGCTATAACCTTCGACCCTCCCTCCTTGTATCTCTCGCTCTCCATCGTCTCTTCTCTCTCTTTCTCTCTCCCTCCCTCTCTTCTCTTTCTTCACAAGTCTCTTCGCCTTTCTCCTAGCTCGCTCGAAGACGATGCGCGTTTCTGCCAACGATCGCGCTGCCGATATCGGTAATTACAGCTTGCGTGCCACTCGCGTGCGCCTCTTCTACCACTTTGTCTCCTCTTCTCTCTCTCTCGCTCGCTCGCTCGGCCTGTGTCGCGTCCTACGGCTTCACGGCCGTAGACTAAACTACAGATTCCTCGCTCATTAAATTATCTCTCGGCTGCGCCCGCGCCGAGAAGAGACTCCCTACGCGACTCTCCTCGATGGCGATGCGTGAAGACTAAGAGAGAAAGGCGTCCGAAATACTTTGAATAATTCATCGTAACGAAAGTGAAGTTTTACGAGTACGCGCGTGGGCATAGTCTGAAACTATAAATCGATTATTAAGCGCTATTTATATGGAAAATGAATGTTAGCTATTCTCTCGGGCTTTCTAGACATTTTGAAATCTCTTTGCGTTCGTTGGCAGACGCAATTACGATAACCGCGACGCGTCCGGATTGCGTCAGGATTGCGTTGTTCTTATCCGTGATCGTGTAGACGATCGAACGATCCGACAAGGTCTACTCTCGTCGGCCCTCTTAGTCACTTTTCTCCCTTTGATGCTTTTCGAAGCGTCCCGCAGTGTTGCCTCGGTTAATTGCTTCTCGTTTATCCCACCTAAGGGACACCTTCCCTTCGTTTCTACTTTTACCGTGCTAATTATGGACGACGTAACGACGACGCCCGTATACTTTCCACCGCAAGGGGAAACGTTGCCCAGGCAAAAGGGTTTCATTCTCTTCTCGCTCTTCGAATTTTCTTTACAAAGCCGAGAGATATCGTCGTTATTAAGCAATTAGCAAACTCAGGATTCGTATCTTATTGTTCGAGAAAAAGAAAAATGACGGATACTTGATTTATGATTTACGATCGGTCTCGCCTATTTCTTACCTTTTTGTTCGTCCAAGAGAGCCATTCGAGCTAACCGATAATATTCACGTCCATTGCCATTGAAATTGTATGGACGGCGAACACTGCGACGAGTAATCCAGGCTTTAACCGTCAATCAAGGAAATCGCGGCTCTACAAATCACGTCTCGTTGGGGATTTAATCGTTTCTCCGTGGCCTCTCCTCTCTTTCCTTCGATCTATCCATCTCTTTTTTCCCTTTGCCCATTGCCTCGTAGGAAGAAAAATGCGGGCTTTCCCTTTATCGGGATTTATCGTAGAAAGAAAGGCCGATCCTATTTTTTCTTTTTTCTTTTTTCTTTTTTCGTTTTTCTTTTTTCTACGGTATCAAAGGTACGTCTGTCTCTCCCTTGCGAAATACGACAAATCGAAAGTGTCGCCACTAAACCGTGATTTAAATACGAGAAACTTCATATTTCTCGACTATTAATCATGCGATTAAGGTTGGCAATCCTTCTTGTCGTTTCGTATACAATATCTTCCCGTCATCTCCCTTTTCTCTCCCTTCTCAGGATCATCTTTTCACAACGAACTTGGGCTTCCTTACGATTAATTTCTTTCCACGTCGTTCACCTTCCCCTCTTTATTTCTTTCTTTTGTCGTTAATTTAGTCCGTCCCTTCTTCCTTCCTCAACCTCGTCGTTGTCGCCGTCGCCGTCGCCGTCGTCGTCGTCGTCGTCGTCGTTTCACCGTAGCACCGTCAGACTTAATAACAATCGCAATTTTTACCATTCCCTTGCTTCAAGTTCCTCGTCGTCAGAATAGATACGGATCTTAACGAAGTACCTCCAAATGAAGCGTCCTAAATCTATACGCTTTCGTCGTAAGAAAAGGACAATTATCGAAATAGGAATCTCATTTCTTCTCCGACGTCGGTGGGAATTACCGAAATAGCATGGTCAGAAGAAGAATACGACAATCAGCATCGTTATGTTGATTAGCTAACGGGACGTCGATCAAATAGTTTCCTGGGGGATCCCAGTAAATTTATCCCGGTCGTGTCGCGGATGTTTCTTGCAACTCTGACGCACGACATCCGACACCGTCTCTCTCTCTCTCTCTCCCTCTCTCTTTCTCTCGCTCGCTCTTCGTAAAAGTCGTAACAATCGAGGAGCCATTGTCCAGCCATTGACATTGTAACGAGCCGATTAAACAACACGGTCCAACGATTCCGGGACCGGCTAGAGGCGAGAGATATCATTTCGGAAAGTAGTTTGTACGTTATACAGGTGGTGCTCTACACAAAGTATACATATCTCGCTCGCTCTTACCAGTCTTTTATTTTCTTCGTTCTCCGTCTCTCCTCGATGACCGACTGATTCTGACTCCGAGTGAGTCTACCGACCGTAGTCGTTCTCACCATTGTCTAGGGCAGAGGTTCCCAAAGTTATCGTTTTTTCCTTTTTTTCTTTTTCTTTCTTTCTTGTTTCTTTTTTTTTTCTCCTTTTGCCGAGATAAAAAGCAATATTATTTTAATCAATCTCGCGCGGAACGTCTCGCATTAAATTGCGTAAACCAAGTTAAATGTGTGCCTCGCGATTACTCTTTGTATTTTACGTTCGGCATCGCTCGACCGCAGCCAAGTTCCTATCTCCTCCAGAGGAAGAATTTCGCCGAGCCATTAGCTAAGTTCAAACGAGCCGTTCGATGGAATTAAATCGACAAAGGGCCTTCATCAACGATTGGCAACCGCTGCTTTAGGGACTTGCCTCATCCCTCTCGACCATCCGCCATAGGACGTAACGATCCAACCACGGTGGTTTACGGTTTTATAATGCCCAGTTGCTCGTCCTCGGTTTTCGTCTTTCTTCGTTCCTAAGTCGATCGAGCGCCGTCCGGGTGGTCGACCAACGGATTCCTCATACTTGATGATTCTCCTCCTTGATAAATATTTCCCTCTTCCAAAGTTGTCCCCTCTCTTTCCTACATCATTAAATCACTTTTTTTTTAAGGATTTCCATCGTGGCGATGCACGAGCGAAGCGTACAGTTAAATATAATAGTAAAGTTTTGCTGCAGTTAGCGAAAGACTCGACAACAAGATGACAAGAAGGAAGACAAGAACGGAGAGAACGTGTGTATAAAAGAGATGGAGAAGGGAAACGGCACAAGGTAGCCGATTTATCCTTTGGAGATATCTCTCTCGCCAAGCCACAAAGTCGTTTCAGCCGAGCCAAGTTTCGAGTTGGACGATCCTCCGCAACGAACGTTCCACGTAGCTTGGTAACCGCGTAGCGACCTCCGCGGTACGGCCAAGTCTAACGCGATATCGCCGCGTTTAAGCGCAAACCAACCGTAGACCTCCTTTCGACTACTACCCTCTTTGCATCAGCTTATTAACGATACGTACTACGAACGAGACGCAACCAAAGATAACTTCCCCAAGAGCATCTGCTCTTTCCAAGAATATTTCAAAGGACAAATATTTACTTTAGATTCGAGAGGAGAATATGTAGAATAATCGAGTGAAATAGCGAATTCTAAACAGATAAACGTCACGTTGAACAAGAAATAAGATAACCGGAGAAACAAAGCATACCGACCAATTAAAAGATTAATCGAATATATTGGATCGGAATTTGCTTGTATTCCGAGATTAATTCCAACTTAATTGGGGAGTAATTGGCGTCAAAGAGAAAACGCGAAAGAGAGAGAGAGAGAGAGAGAGAGAGAGAGAGAGAGCGATTTTAGCAACGATCTCCGAAATATCGAAATATCGTTTACCTTTTCTAGTGACTCACACTCCGTGGTGGTAACGCTCGCCGATCGAGAAAATTACACACGAAACGTACGAAAGAGGCCTGCTCGATTCTTATCTAAAAAGAAAGGGTGATGGTGGTGGTAGTGATGTAGCACTGGCGGGAACAAGGGGAGGTTTAAAGTCCGCTTCTCTCTTTCTTTCTATACTCGTGTCTTTTTCTCTTCGCAGTTGAAGAAGAAAAACGCGATACGATCTCGTTCCGGCCAGCGGCAGGTCGCTCAACGAAGAGAAACCGTCTCGTGTTCTCTCTCTCTCTCTCTCTCTCTCTCTCTTCCTCATCCTCCTCCTCCTCCTTCTCCTCGTAATTACGAAATTGCCTCTTTGAAAGATCCGCTCCGCGCTCGATTCTCTCTATTTTCTTTTCCACAACGGGCGTCGTTACACCCGTCTTTCTTCTCTTCTTCCTTTTTTTTCCCTTCTACTATCTTTCCTTCTTCTTCGGGGTCTTACACATTGGCCGAAGCAGAAGCGGCACGGTCCTTCTCTTCGCAGTCTTCTTTTCTGCCTCGCCGTCATCGCGAAATCGGCAACGCATTATCTCATCCTCCCTCTCGATTATGCGCCTCCTCTCTTTCTTTCCCTATCTCCCTCTCGCTCTTTTCCTTCCTCTTTTTCTCATCCTTCTTTAGCCCCTTCTTCGGTTTCGTTTTCTCGAAACGGGTCCACCGTTTCGCTCAAGTTACCGCGATAGGTAATTTTAACGGGCGAGCAGCTTCTCGTCGAACGACTTCATCCAGCGGAACGGCTGTCGCGCCGTGCACGATCGATGTCCAAAGTATTCTCTCTCTCCCTCCCTCTCTCTCTCTCTCTCCCTCCTCTACACTTTCATGGCCCTTCGTTCGTTCCTCTCGTAACCAAAGTCCCCTTACCCCCACCCCCCCACCCCTACCGAGTCGACCGACTGTGAGAACTTTGGCCGGAGATCGATCGAGGATCGAAAAAAATTTGTCTTCGTCGAAAACGAAGAATCGTCTCGTCGCTCTCGACGTTGTTTCGACGTTGTTCCAACGTTGTTTTGTCCTAGTGGACAGAGAGTCGAGTGGGGGTAGATAGGAGGGAAAGGACGAATCATTAACCTGCGTGCGCAGCCTCGCGAGAATTCCCTTGCCCGAGGACGAACTTTGCACCTGTTTCGAGTCTCTTCCTGCCACGCTACGAGAAACGTCACGCTTCGTGCTTTTTCTTTCCACTCTTCTTCTTTCGTCTATCTCTAGCCCTGCCCCCCCCCCCACCAGACACACACACACACCCACACTTCCCTCTCTCTCTCTCTCTCTCTCTCTCTCTGGCCGTTTTATTAAATACCTTTCTTCCTCCGCGATCACGGAGGAGTTCGGAGTCGTTCAACGTCAGCATTAATCCGACTAATTTCATTGAGAAAGGACGAGGTAAGGAAATTGGCAAGAATAGTGAGTGGCGTGCATGCGTGGTGAGATGGAGAATGCGAAAATATAAAGGGCTTATTTGAACCGATCGAAAAGTGCTCTATCGAGGGATGCACTCGTCGCTCGAAACGATTGAAAACTTTCAAACCGAGTTTCGATCGAATGCTCGACAAGGCTGGAAAACTTTTTTAATAATCATGACGTTTCGACTTGGTCGAGGATATTTTTCTTTTCTCTTCCTTTTACTTTGCTATCGAGCTCTAATACTTATTATGTTTACCGGAATAGATATTAGCTTTATAGTTTATAAGTTATACACTCAGGTTTTTAAGGCTAATAAAACTCATTGACTCGTTCGACGCTAAAGTACGAATCCATTTACGAAGCTAAACGATTCAGTCAGCTTGTAAAAAGCTCGCATTATTTACTTTGTAGATATATCGGGTCTCGACGATGTTACTTGTTACGGGGATAGATATTGAAAAAAACGTAGGTGGAGAGGTTTGAGGGGGAGAAAAAAAAAGATGCAAAAGGGGAAAGGTAGTAATCGATTTTACGTAGCGCTACGAATACGATACTCGTCGCTCGATAATGGCTGTGGTTGCCTTCGAAGCTTGCGCGCGAGCTCGACACGTTCTCTTGCATTTCTGAAAGGCGAAGCAAACGACGATGTTGACAGGAGACAGCGACCGCCTAACATGGGGCTTCGAGTGTCGAATATCTTGGGAGGGTTTGCCAGGACTCGCTCCGCTTGGTTCGCGCGTTTAACTTTCCACCATATTTTCTCTCCTTCCCTTTCTCCGTCTAGCTCTGCTACCACATTTCGCAAAGAAACTTGGAATCGTTCGCTTTATATTACGTCGCGCAGTAAAGTTTCTCGGTGCGACGACCAATATAGTTTTCCTCTTTATCGGAAAAATTAAATATACATAGGAAATGATCGTTATTAAGGGAGAATCGTTGAATGGTTGAAATCGTTACTATATACTTATAACTAAACTTTGAGCGCATCTTTGATAATTTCGTTATTTGATTTCACTAATGTCCGCGTACATCGATCCGTTGCTATCTTAATAGATCGATCGGACCGAATTCTATCCGTCCCAACAGATTTATTATCGCTTGCGGCCTCGACTTTGTGTCTCTAAAGATAGGAATGCAAAAAAGAGTACATAACCAAAGTTAAAATAAGAGCAATAGGGATGAGAGGAGGAGAGGAGAGGAGAGGA
Source organism: Vespa crabro (assembly GCF_910589235.1). NCBI lineage: Eukaryota > Metazoa > Arthropoda > Insecta > Hymenoptera > Vespidae > Vespa > Vespa crabro. The sequence goes on from NC_060955.1 coordinate 311,511, forward strand.
GAGAAGGGAAGGTCGATCGGGTGCGGCGCGTCCATGCAAATAATCGTCGTCGGAGGCGCGTTTCCGTAGCTTCCAGGTGATTAATCGGCCTCTCGTAGGCCTCGTGGCCTGCCCCAAGCTTTGACCGGCTTGTATATCGGTGTGAAGAAAACAGGACCGACGGGACAGACGGGTGATTATTTCGCGGAGATCGCTCCGTCATCGCATAAGTCGGCACCTCTGATCTGCTCTCCTCTCGTTCTCCTCTTGGTCAGGAGGGACCATAATCACCTACTATCCTTCTCTCTCTCTCTCTCTCTCTCTCTCTCTTTCTCTCGCTCTCTGTCTGTCCGTCTACGGTAGAAAAGGATCCTTTAGCGAGCGGCGAACCACCACGACGACGACGACGACGACGACGACGACGACGACGGCGACGACGGCGACGACGACGAGGATAGAACGTTCCGATGGAATCCGCGGCCTCAGAGCTGAACCACGGCAAGGTCGCTAACTATTTTGCCGCGAGATCCTCTTTCTCCTTTTCCGACTACTCCCTACTACTTTCTCTCTCTTCCTTTCTTCCTCCCTACCTACCAACCTACCAACCTATCTACCTACCTACCGACCGACAAACACGTTGCTGACTGCTTTGTTTCGTGGTCGGCCTTTCACGTATTATTTATCTTGTCGATGGAGCCTATATTGTAGAACGTTCAAAATGTAACTTTCCAGTCGTTAGCAACATTTATCGCGTTTAATTGCCTCCTTCCATTATTACTATCGTTATTGCCAACTTTATGTTTGATTTCATTTTTTTATTTCTCTCGTATTTTTTTCAATATCGACAAGTAAAGCGAAGAAAAGAAGAAGCAGGAAAGACACCCTTTGCGAAAGACTCCTCCGCGTATCTTTTAGCTATCAACTTTTTTATAGTCAACGGTCTCATTATCTGAAGAAGGTCTTTGAAGATGTATACATATGTATGTACGATGGATCGAAAAGCGCGGATGGTTTAAAGATCGTTTATGAGCTGTCGTCGTTGTCGTAGATTCGACGAGAGGGAGAGAGAGAGAGAGAGAGAGAGAGAGAGAGAAAATAAAAGAAAAATGGAGTACCGGTGGCGATTTTCCGGTCGAGGAGTTCAGACTTCTCGGAGCCATCTCGGATGGTTAAAAGGACGAACGAAGGGAGGCAAGCGGGTTAACGAGTCCTCTTTGAAAGGAGAATCGAATGCACACTCTCGATCTTCGCTCGGCGAGCTCTCCACGCGTAATACCAACTTTGATTGCCAATCGTTTCTCATCGCTGCAAGAAGGTTATTACCTATCCACTTTGCTGAAAGTTCTATTTCTCTCTCTCTCTCTCTCTCTCTCTCTTATAGTCCGCCGCTGTGATTCATTTTCTCTCTTTCTCTTTGTGCTTTTTGAGAAAAATATCGAGACTCCTCCTCGGGAAGTTTGCAAAAATATTAGTTCCGTGCACAGCATTATCTCTCTATCTCTTTTAGCCGCTCACTCGACTTTGAGATTTTTCAGTTTGTCTTGTCCCTTCGAATTTTACGATCCTTTCGGGGAGTGTCATCGTTCCTTTCGAAGCTCCGTGGCAATTTTACCGATTCAAACGATCATAAAAAAGAAACGCGACGCTCTCTCTCTCTCTCTCTCTCTCTGTAAAGAATTAGTATTTTAGGGTTAGCGTAGAATTTCGAATAAATCCTCACGGCATGCCGAAAAGAAACGAAGGAACGCGCCAAAGTTGAAACTTCTCTTTTCTCTTCGTGGCCGATCATCGAGCATCGCGAAGCACTCTCGAGTTCTTTTTTTGATAAGGAAGAATTGAAAGCTTGGCTCTCGCTTCCCCTTCCCTTCTTTCGGCCTTCGGGGATAACCTATTAAAATTTGAATAATCCTTCGGTCGAGTTAACGGCCTTAATTAAAAAGTTTCCTATTTGCATCGAGGAAACGTAGGAGAATGTAACTTAGCCGCAGGTTCGCCGCGAGCTAGCAAATCTTCTTTTTCCCCCGTTTCTCCTTCTTCCTGTTATACGAGATTCGCGGTCGTCGATAGTTCGGCGCTTAATGCCCCTTTTTATCATTGTTACTTTTGGATTTCTTTTCGCATAGGAACGATCGAGGAAAGAACGCCGAAGGTAATTAACGAAAGATTCTGCGAACGAATCAACGGACGCTACCTTTTCTCGCGTTTCTTACTTTCTCCGATATCGAGAAGAACAAAATCGTCCGATAAAATTTATCTCTTCGACTACTTCATTTTTCTACTTTCTCACGCAAAAAGAGACATCGTCGACGTGCCGAAGAACGCGAGTCCTTGGAATCTCTTTGGCTTTATAATTTTCTTCTCTCTCTCTCTCTCTCTCTCTCTCTCTCTCTCTCTCTCTCTCTCTCTCTCTCTCTCCTCTATACTTAAAAAGCACGCGCAATTAAGTAGCATCAAAGAATTCGCCTGTGTCCGTGACCCTAGGACATATTCCGACATATTTCTAGGCGCTTTTATCTCACGGTAAAACGAACGAGAACACAGAGTACTCCTTCGCACCGTGTATTCTTTAGCAACGCCTTTCATTTTCATTTCCCTTTTTGTCCCTTTCATTTCTCTCGTAGGCGCATCTTGGTTAGTGCGAAGGAATTAAAAGTTTCTTCGACATAACTCGTACCCTATTCATTTACAGGAGGGTCTTCTTCGGATCTTCGAGGTACACAAGTTCCGACGGAACTTTCGCCGTCCTTCTCGAGGGTCATTCATTATACGTACAGCGACTAGTAAAACGCGGTATGACCTAAAATAGGCCACATAAATAACTGCTTTATTCTTCAAGACGAAACAAGACGGATCCTTTTAATACATATTTTCTTTTTAATAAAGTTCTACGATCCTTATCGAGTTTGAATTTCTTCGTTTTAAAGCCGTTAAATCTTGTAGCATACATTTTTCATTGCGCGGCTCGACTTTGCGCGCCGATGAAACGAAAGAAAAAGAATGTACCTTACCGTCGTTTACTTCGCTTCATGCAGAAAATGCATATTCGGACTAGAATTCACGTGACATTTGAAAGTATATTCTACGCTCGGTATGCTCGGCCTCTTCTCCGATAGGAGATGAAGAGGAGAAAAGGTGTTGCAAGAAAATAAGAAAGAAGAGGAAAGGAACGAAAGAAGAATGAAAGGAGAATGAGAAAGAAAATGGAGGTGCCAGTAGCTACTGCGGTGGCGTTCTCAGGCGAACCATTAAACCGTGTCGTCCTCTGCGAAGGAGTCATGGGATCATCCAAAGTAAACCTCGCGGCTTACGACCTCCTTCTCTTTCGCTCGCTTGCATCGGCCGCCCACTCACCTGTTTTTCTTTTTCTCTTTCTCTCATCGTTCGTCTTCCTTTTTCACGCTCGAACGATCTCGTCTTTCCTCGAGCTTGGCACGCTATCGCGTCGCTTTATCGGTACCTAGAACTTTGTCTACCGGTAGCCGTTGATAGGGGACACCTTTCCTGATAAACGATCACCTCCTCTTAACCACTGTGGATACATGCGTCGAATTTAATTAAGAACGAACGATCCTACGGTCCCTACCGTGCGCTATCGAAGGACTCCACACGGTTCGATGGAAAAGCATTGCGCGGAGATAGCTCGAGGAGGTAATCTCTACGTATCGGTACTTACTTTTATGCGACTTGTTATTTTATCGCACTCATTAATTTATGATCACCAATGCTGAATCGTTCGAGTAATCCTTATTATTCGTTGACCGTTGTCTCCGAATCGACGTAACGCGTATAACGAAGTATTCTATAGAATAATATAATATAATTAACGGAGCGATAAATTCATTGTAGACGATTTTTTACGAGATAGGGCATATCGTTTATACCGTATGTTACGTGCAATATAAAAATCTGGAATCGCATAGAAGACGCGTTCTAATCGTAAATCAAAAGTAAATATAATCTTTTGCTCGTGCGATAAAACTGCGAGCAAGAGTACGCCTATGAGGTATTTTATATCCTTTATTTCTCATCATTTTGTAGACGGTTGGACCGTTAGAACGAATTCGATCGTCTCGAGTGTCCTAACTTGTATCACGTGAGCATTCACACTTTTTGTATCCTTCAACTATCCGTAAAGAAAGGACGAGAAAAGGAGGGGGAGAGAGAGAGAGAGAGAGAGAGAGACGAGGAATGGCTCCGTTAAGGAGGGTCAAACATCGAGCATTACGAGCTTCGCCTCGCGGCGGGAAATAAGCTCGTACGAGCTCGTTCCTTGCTCGATCATTCTCTCTCTCTCTCTCTCCTTTTTTTTTATTTTCGAAAGAGAGCCCATACCATTTGGTAAGCTTTTACGCGACCATTTTCTAACGCCGTTACGAGTGTGGTATTACAACGCGTATACCGTGTCTTGGAACGAGTAGAATACGGCTTAGATCTTACGATTCCCGGATGCTACTAAGGAGAGACCATCAAACCGCCTTCTATGCAATGCCCTTTCTAAAGCCGGCTCTTACTCTTTTTCTCTTTTTCTCCATCGATGCGATATGCATTCGCAAAGTGAAGCTATTCCGTCCTTCTTCGACTATATATTCTTACATTGTACCATCTTCCTATCTTTCTATCAAACGTTTATTTTCTTTCGGAACAAGGAAATTTGCATAGCGACACGGCAAACTCTCTCTCTCTCTCTCTCTCTCTCTCTCGAATGTCGAACGATGAAATGGATTAAAAGTTCGCTGCTCGGCGATCGAGAAAGACACTTTATTGCGTAATTTTGTTATCTTTTATAACGAAAGATTTCGAAACGATCAATGAACAAAAACTCAATTTCGTTGGAGCGAATAAGAAAGGATTAACCTTACGATCGACGATCAAAATCGTTAAGATAAACGTACGTTTTTCGTGTATTTGTTAAAAGGTTTATTGTAAATTTATCACGCGCCTCGTTCGGCATTCGCGCTAATCCATTTTACTTTCTCACTCGGACAACATCGTTATTGCTAGCGCTAATGGATTTCAAAGATTTATGAAATTTTGAAATAATTATTAATATTTTGCGTCGAACGTCCGATTTATAGGAATTCGACTGTACTGTTTGGTTACGTTAATACGCTTACCGGGAGCATTTAGGAAGATCGGAGTAAGCTACATAACCGATTCGACGATTTGAATTTAATGGATTTATCCGATAATCGGTATACCATCGTAAATTCGCTTATCGAAGATTATTATGTCAAATTTCCAATTTGAAATTAGATTTTAATTTTAGATACTTATGTACGAATAAAAGAGACAAACTGATCGTGATATAATCGTACGATCATACTCATGCACTGTCAGGACTCGTGAGAAACGTATGGCGATCGTAAAGGCGCAAGTTTGAAATTTTATGTTCGAAGATAAGTCGCTTATATTTCAATGCCGCGAAACCGCGAACCCTCTTGAAAAGGTTTTCTTGTTCTCCCGAAACGACGATAAATAATTCGAGAGTAAAATTAACTCGAATGTACGATCCATCGCGTTTCACCATTCTCACGAACCAACTAGATTCGAGCTTTTAGCATCCCTTAAAGAAATTCATCGAGACATTAATATCGTTTTATATTCGATAATCGTATTATGTATGTACCGTGTACCTACGCGTATACGATATCGATAAAACGAAGAATTTTTTAGATTTTTGGACATTTTTTTCCACGGTTCTCTCTCTCTCTCTCTCTCTCTCTCTCTCTCTCTCGCATAAAATGCGTAATCATTTTTAACGCGATATTAAAAATTCATAAAAAGAAAAAACTCGAACGTTGAATCGCGGGCGATGTTACATCGTGCACTCTGCCTCCCTATCTCTCTCTCCCCCTCTCTCTGTTTGATCCAGTTTTTTCTTTTTTCAGCACCGTCCACACATTTTCACCCGCGCAGATCGATGCATCGATGTAATCTCGTGTTTATCAACTCTCTATATCCCTCTTCACTCGCTTTTTCGTTTTTCCACGAATCCACTAGCGAGCGAGGCTCGTTCCTGCTCTTTCCATTTTACAACCAATGGAAAAAGAACGTGCGGAAGTACGAATGAAAATTTGATTCGCGCTAGGGCGCCCACTCTTTCTCTCCTTTTTTTTTTTTTTTTCTCTCGCGGAAGTTCTTTCGACCAGGAAGTGAGATCGACGAAGCGCGAGTATAGTTTCGTTTCGGTCTGCTTTCAGGATTAATTAAAAAAAGGGAAGAAAAACGAGAAGGAGAAAATAAAGAGGAAAGAGGAAGGACGTTGAAAATACGCGAGCGAGAAAAATATAAAAAAATAAATAAGAGGAGAGAGAAAGAAGGAGAGACGTAAAACTACTTGATGCGTATCCAAACGCAGGAATGGAAGGGAAAGGATAGAATAAAGCGTTAAGAGGCGGAGGAAGACTAATTACGTTATTTATAAGCAGCGTAGGCGCGATTCTCGTCTTTAAATCGTGCTCGAGCTTGCCACAGAAAAAGTCCGCCAACCTACACTCGGGTCTATTGAGTACGAACAGAAATTGCGACAACAAAATAATATTCTATACCTTTCGGAAGAAAAATTGATTGAAGGAAACACTCATCGTGTTACATTCTGTGATTCTTCGAGTTTTGTCAAATAAAGAATCGATGGTTCGATTGCTTGCTCCCCTTGGAACAATGACCATGTACATCGGATAATTGCGTTTATTAAAACGTTACGCGTTCTAGTTCTCGCGTGCGCGTTCTCCTTTCACCCTTCCAGAGAATCGGCCTTTTATAGAAAATGCGTGCAGTCTACCGTGCAAATACGGAGGTTAAGTCGCTGCCAAGACTCGCGCGACGAGAGAGCAAGAGAGACAGTAAAGATCTTTCCGAATTTGCAAAATTTCATTCATATACGTAGAAATTACCACGTGTTAATGATTCGAAATCTTTCGTTTCTTGACATTCATTTCGCAATATCCGTCAAGTATTTTGAACTAACTCGCTCGTTATCGATAACCCATTAAGGAGCATAGAATAATTATCTACTTATAAGAGCACGAACGAGGTAGGTTGGTTCAACGTTCCGCCTTCTTTCGGCACTTCCCTCTTCCTTCCACAAGCACTGTACGAGGTCTCTTAATTAAATTACGGTCCTCGGCCTCGATTTAATTAACATTAACTCGATCTCGCGCGTTCACCTTCTCGCACGTGTCTCAAACTCTTTCTTCCTTCTTTATTGCGAGCAGCTCTACTTTCAAGGATAACGGCCGATAGGTACTTCCTGTTAATTAACGATGCGCAAATTGAAATTCGCAAAATCCTCATTGAATCCGCTCTCGAAGGATCCCGAGCGTGGACTATCGCGTATCAGTTTTTGATCGACTATTTTTAATAATATTTTTCTAGGCGTCGTAAAAAGTGCGCCAGCGACCAAATTACACTCTCGTCCGTAACGAAGAGGACGAACACGCGTCACAATTTTTCATATCACGTGGCTGTGCTTGCATTATGTCGTTACGCTTCGTCGTCCCGCGTGCGGCCTCGTAGAAAGGGGTACATGCATATGTATGGACGTACTATGTACGTAAATATGTATACATACGAGTATATAGGAGAAAAAGAGTATAAGTAATGGAGCACTCTCTTATTGTTGTCGGCTACCGCGCATCTGCATAAGGTTTTTAAAATTCAACGAAGATGTCCACGCCTCGATACCGGCCGCAAAAATGTACTGCGAATTAACTCGCTAGAAACGCACGTGTGTGTCGAGGAATTACAATTTTTCACGTTTTCTAACGTAATCGCATTCGCTGAGAAATATCCTCTCTCTCTCTCTCTCTCTCTCTCTCTCTCTCTCTCTCTCTCTCTCTTCTTCGTTTCTCATAAATCCGTAGAGAAATCTATGAAGGAGGTAAGATAAGATGGAACGCTACCGGTCGCTGCAGATCTCAATGACAGTAGACAACAGGCGTATTCATAAATTATATTTTCGAGAGTTATCCCGTAGGACGAAAAAAGGAGACAAAGAAACAGGATTCAAGAGAATAGATTACAAGGAGATGGATATAAAAGGAGAAGGAACGATGGAATAAAAACGGAGGGAGAGAGAGAGAGAAAGAGAAGAATCCTATAGGGTAGAGAGAGAGAGAAAAAGAGATTAGACTACGTGTCCTGGCGAAATCCTCGGCCATTATTTCATTTGGTGGACCCCTCTGTGTGTACGTCCGCTGCTAGAAATGAATATGCAAGAACCTACCGGGGTGAATATTTACGAGCAGCTCATGCACGCGCGCGCGCGCGCACGCGCGCGTGGGAGAGAGAGAGAGAGAGAAAGAGCACATGCGAGCTAGCAAGCAAGTTTGAAAAGATGAAGCCGAGCAGAACCAACGGGAGACGGCGCTTCTCTCGTTCTGGTTTGCTCCGCACCGAACCATGTTGTTCCTTTCACCCATTTTTCGTTCTCTCTTTAAACATGCGAGTCCCTTGTAAATCGACGTACAGAGTAGAAAAATGATACGTCACCGTTTTACTTGCCGCTTTTTCTATTCTTTCTTACTCATTTCTATTCTATCCTTGGTCGACATATATTTTCCCGTCGTTGAAATAAACACGCGATACGTAGGAAACGGGCGATACGTCGATTCTCAACATTTTTCTTCTAATACGCTTCTGATACGAGTGTACGATATTCTCAGGAATTTTTCTTTGCGATCGTCCTTTGAGAACAATAACGTCGAGAAAACACGAGAGTGCTCGCTCCTGGAATAATAGAAAGAGACCAATTAGGGACGTTGTCAAAGGGCCACGTCGTCGAAGAAAAGCAAGATAGCTCAGTCGGACTCATTACCCGTCCGTCTTATTTCGGTTACTTCCGGAACTTCTTTTCTCGAGTATATTTCGCGGAGTTCCCCTCTAACGAGAAGAAAGCGTACTCTACGTATATACACCTCCACTTGTCGTTGAAGGCTCATCGTCGAGAAGGACGATGGCTAAGAAAACGTAGAGACTCGTTTTGCCATTCGAGCACACTCATCCACCTCGTTCCAACAAATTTCGTTTCTCTTCCGTTCTTTTTCCGTTTCGCCTTCTTTTTCTCGAGTAACCTTCGACGATCCACCGTAATCACCGACATAAATTCTTTTCACGTAGTATCGTGGCTTCTTCTTTGGTCTTTATCGAACGAACATAATTGCTCGATCTTTATACTCGACCAAGTCGAGATACCTACATAGGTCGGATATAATCGTTTCTTTTTTCGATCGAACTAATATTATCAATCGGAAACGTGTTATATTTTACAAATTGACTTACAGAGATATACCTACTTATTAATGGGTGTATACTCTTGCGCTCTGTACGAACAAACTTGCAGCTTTTATTAAATGAGAGAAAGAGATAGAGAGAGAGAGAGAGGTCTCGTAAGCGCGAACGTCGAACAGGAAAGTCGAGACGAGAAGCGACCGGAAACATACTTATTTCTGTTCTTTAAGAAGTCTCGCGCGATGGCAAGGAGGGAAAAGGAAAAGAAAGAGAGAGAGAGAGAGAGACCTTCGACGCTTTTATCTCGAGTAGCCGCGATCGAAAGGTGGTGAGCACGCGCGAGCTTTCTAAACATAGTAATGTCACTTCTTTCCCGCTCCGAGAAAGAACCGACTTGGTCGTTCCTCTTACAGGAAAAAGAGAAAGAGAGATAAGTAGATAAATAATAGAAGAGAAAGAAAGAAAAGTGGGCCGAAAAAAGCTGAGAAAGAAAAACGAAGAGTCCACCTCTTTCCTTCTTCCTTTCCCCTTTTTCAACCTTCTTTTCAACTTTACGAATTCGATTAAGTACCACCTACGAAGGGATGATCTAATTAACGCTCGGTCTCGTTAGCCATTGCTTCCTCCTAGCCTTTCATCATTACTCAAAAGCTCGTGCAGCGTTTCTCTCTTTGCTCGTGCGAACGAACGTATCAAAGAAAGTCAGGAAATTTCGATCTCGCTCGTCGGTGATAAAAGAACAAAGTGTATTCGCGTATATTTCTATTTGCTCTTCCCCTGGCCCCCTTTCTCTTTCTACTTCCTTCTAAAATAAAACGTGTGACGAAAGAATGAGACGAATTACGTAGTAACTTGCTTTCGATGAAAACGACCGAAGACGAGGGTCGCATTATCGCACAGTTGACATACCTGCGAGCGTAGGCTGAGAGAGAGAGAGAGAGAGAGAAAGTGCGTAAGAGCAACGAGAACACAATTAGCGAGCCGAGTTGTGAATATTTCTATTTATATGAGCGCGACGATTTATTTTCTCGTGCAAGGAAATTGTTTCAGTGGTTCTCACAGTCATTAACTGGTCCCCTCGTACCTCTTCATTCTTCTAATTACATGTATGTACTAAAATACGATATCAGTATGCGCAATGTGTACTATACCTTCTAAACGTTTTAAATATCAATGGGCCCTATCATTAAATCAGACAGACAGGGAAAGAATGGAGAAAAATGAAAAGGATAAAACGATTTTAAAGACAAAAAGCGTATATCGCGGAAAGATCGAAGAATGGTAAATGAAGCGAGAATACCTTCGTTTTGGAACGTTTAACGTTTCAATGGTACTTCAACTTAAAGTGCTCTTACGAAGTAACGAACGAATGAAATAGGAAGAGAGAGAGAGAGAGAGAGAGAGAGGACAAAGATATGTAGCTGTAGAGACAGAGGAAATGGTGTAGCTGTCATTAATCGCGGCGGTCTATTACACGAGTACTCTCGGAGTAACGAAGCATCGTTGTTGTCGACGAGTCTCGAATTTTTCCTAGAGTTTGCTTTTCGAGCTACTACTCCGACTATGGCGTTTCGTCGTTCGTTCTCGATTCGTGGCTTTACGCGAAACATATTTCGCGGTATGATTAACTTTACCCGTCGGACTTTTTTTCTTTTTCTTATTCGACTCTTTCACGAGGCGTTGTCACGTAGAACTCAAATCGAAGAGAGGAATATAGTCGATCGATAACCACGGCGAATATTAACCGGGGAATATCGTGCTCGCGCATGCAAAATTGCAACTAGAAATTTCTTTTTTTTTCCCAAATTGCTCTCACGGGAAAAATCAGCGCTTTCACACTTCTTTGTTTTTTTCGAAATCCCACGATCGTTACTTGTCGAGATATTCTTTGGCGTTTTTGGCTTCGTTTCAGAAACGAGCCAGAGGAGAACGAACGAATAACGGCTCGTTGGACGTTGAATGGTTAGGACGACTTGCAATTAGAGGATGGAATTAAATGTGGCATTGTACGGTGCCACATCGATGATGAGATCATATTTTAAATAAGCGATACATAGTTAAAACGACAACATTGTTTATCTTCCTCTCATCCGAGAGTCCATTTACCGCAACATTGACGTCTTTCTATTACTAATAACAGGTTCAGCGGCGTAATTTGAAAAGTCGAAGGGAAGAAACGTCACGACCTACTTTTCAAATAGCAAACGTCTTTTGAATTTGCGGAAAGAGACGGTCGGTGGTAAGCGTTTCGAGAGAAACGCGTCAAATAAGAGGGCGCGAGGCTCCGCACGCTTCTTCTTTTACCGCTTCTGCTTCTACGACGAGACCTTCGCTTAAACGTCGTGACGAGAAAAATTTGACTTGGCAAGCCGTACCTTTCGTCTGTTGGTGGTGGTGGTTCTCTTCGCGATGTCGCGTTCGAGACGAAGCCTCGCTTGTACTCTCTCGCAAGGAGGCACGTCATATTTACGCGACGTATTTGCCTCCGTTGATTACTGTTTGACATGCTCGGCCACCATTCCTTTCCATTTCTCTCTTTCCTTGTTTTATCTCTTTTCCCTTCTTCGGATTAGAAAATTCGTAGACAAATTGAAGAGGAAAAGAAAAAGAAACGTCGCGGAAACGTCGAACTTTGACTTTACAGGGATAACACGATTATGGTTCGCTTCGCGATTACCGGATCGCGAGTTGCGACTGGATGGCAGTCGCTTTATTGGAGGAGGGATTATCGCAGTGCGGAATCTGACTTGCCGCGCTTCGTGTAATTAGAATTTACAGCTTAACGAGATTATATGCGGTTAGAGACAGTTATTTGCCAGTTGGAAACGACCGACGGAGGACGGGGCCGTCTACGGTCTAATTGATTCGGGTTTCGCGAACTTTCGAACTCGCTACAAATCCGCTATAGCGTGTCATTATATGACGATTCGATTATGTTACACGAGAAATTGCTGATATAGATGGTCGTCGTCGTTATTTTTTTCCGGTAAAAAATTCGGCATTACTTTTCTATCCGTCGCTCTTTCTCTCTCTCTCTCTCTCTCTCTCCTTCCTCCAACACAGACGAAAAAGAACAGAGAAGATAGATGTTAAGTAAGAATACTTGGGAAGGGACATCGGAGGCAGCAGACAGATTCGAATACGATATGCAAGCTTCTTGAAAAGATTCCTGAAAGAGGAAGGTAAGAGGAAAGAGACACCTAAGGCATTCTGTGGGCGCGCTCGTCGCGAGAGTAAAGAAGAAAGAAGGAAGCAGTGTTGCGAGTTCTTCCTTTGTTTCTCTCTCTCTCTCTCTCTCTCTCTCTCTCTCTCTCTCTCTCTCTCCCTCTCTCTATTCTGCACCTAAAGAACGCAAGCATTTGTTAATTTTTACCGTCTCGCTTATTTTCTTTATCCGTGATGTCTTCGTTCCGCTGTTATTTCTGAAGAAATGTCAAACGTTAGATAGATACCTAAACTTAAAAGGAAAATGTAACAAGTCTTGAGATTTATTGTACTCGAGCGAAAAACATTGACAAACTATCGATCTTTCGCCTTTTCAAACATTTAACTTTAATCATAATCTAGAGACGATTCGCCTATCGTTTTTATAATATGTGTTATTAATTCGGTCGATTTCATTTGGATGGAATCGGCGAATGGAAGGTTGTTGCAGTTTGCATGGAAGCAACGGAGAAGAAATATTTTCTTTCTACCTCGAGCAACAAGGACGACGGCGACGACTAGCGGGGGCTTCAAAGGCGCGCCACGCGATGTATTCTCGATTCGAGCTCGTAAATATTTACGCGGAACGTGCGCGCCCGATTACATTTGCATTTCGGATTCACGGCGATTTCTAAACGGCCGCTCTACGACGATACCATGGCATAGTGCTAGTAGCTACCCTACCGTCCCCCTTATTCCCTTTGCGATTATGCGTCGCTCGTTCCATTTAAATAGGCACAAGTAGGTTAGTCCGTTCACGCACGTCTCCGTACACATACACATACACAATTGAAGCTCGCTCGTGTTATCCGTCAATCTTCTTCGTTAAGAAAAACGCGATACAACGCTTGCTATTTCACCTTCCAACCATTCATTTTCGATCGAATTTTAGATTATTATTTATTTAAAAAAATCTTGATAAAAGCACAAATTTTCCTTTTTATCGTTATATTCACGGTACGAAACGATGCTTTCCCTGAGAATAAGTTCGTGCTTTAACGTAGAGACGAGCTTTGCTATACGCTCGTCGGTGGTCGACGGTGGTCTGTATCTCGGTGGTCGGTGGTCAGAGTTGAAGGTTCCACGCTGAGTAGAGAGTAACTCGCAAGAGTAGCCGTTAGTTCTCGACTAGCCAACGACTAAGTAGTCACCCGAGTACTACCGTGAAAATCTGTACGGCTAGGTTCACCTTCTTGTGGTAAACAACCACGATTTTGTAGCTGTCTCTATCCAATATCTCTCCCTCTCTCTCTCTTTCGTCTTTAACTATGGTATGCTCTTTGAAAGAGTGCCATAATCACAGTGACCACATCAAAACCGCATCAAAATATTTACCTTTCGTCGGATACTCACACGCACACTTTCGTCTCTTATTACGTTTTTCTCCGAATTCTCGGTGAAATCATCCTATAAGGTTTGTTTTCAATTTTTCCAACTTCGGAAATGTCGCTTAATATAAATGATATATCCTATTTTCTTAATGGATCATCTGTAGAATAATACCTACACATGTAGTTACAGTGGAAGGTATATGTCATCGAATATGACGCTTTGGAAAGGACGGTAGCGAACGACGGCCCGTCTACGCTCGCTCGCGTACGCGCTCGAGCGTAAAAGTAAAGCCGCGCGAAGGCCGTTCTCATGAATGAGTGTTCAATGGGCGCCGGTCATTACTTTTCCCATCGCGAGAACGAGTTAGACTCGGCGTGCGCCAACCTACGTTCGGCGTGCGACGAGCAAAGGTGCATTCGTACGTACGTTAACTTTTACGTAGGAACGTTCTCTCCTCGAGACGATGAGAGAGAGAGAGGGGGGGGGGGAGAGAGGGAGAAAGAAAGAGGGAGGAAGCGAGGGAGAGAGGGATAGGGAGAAACAGCACACGCCTTTGAACGACCGTAAGGAGAAGCAGCGTGACTCACCGCAGAAAGACGCTATTATATCGCATGGCCGTCTTGGGCCCATGCCTCGTGCCTATCTACACAGTGTCATCTTATAAATGATACCTCAAAAATGGTATAATAAGGGAAATTAATTCTGAACGAGAAAAAAGAAATACATATATAAATATACATATATATATATATATATAGGTATATAACTTGTGACACGAAGAACGGCCTTATTTGATCTTAATTGAACGATAATGATGTTACAGAGGACGACAACAAGATGTCTTGTAAGATAAATCGTAATAACTATTATCTACGCTTATCGCTTAAATATAATATTACAATCGAGATTCGACCGATTAGTTATATTTTTTTTCGTTGAAAGTTATCTTAGGTATATCGTTTTCACTTATTTTTAAACGAATAATTCGATCGTCGTATAATATTTTTTTACAAGCATTGAAGAGTAAAGAAGAAAATTGACTGAAAACACTATGGCCACCTTGTATAAGTTTACGCGTCAACGTTACTCCACCTACGTGTTTTGCGAACTGGGTACCGATCCGGACCGTTGTAGTTTTATAGAAAAATCTACGATGACGTTATCTCGAAATAGGATACGCCATTCGATTTAAACTCCTCCGTTGATTGTAGAGAAAGAAAAGTATACGATATACCTACACGATGTTAATTATTGGGAAGTGATTGCGCGGATAATTGGGAATGGATTCGAAATAATATCTAAATGTATTCAACAAACAATAGCGGCAGTATTGACCTGTGTAGTTTAATCAATGCGTAGTTTAATCGATCGACGTGATACATTAATTATGAAAATTTTCTCTGTTAATACCTGCGTTAAGTTTGTCGACAAATATTTTCTCTAATACCGTACGTATAACGTCGAATCTTGAAATAAAAAGAGGAACGACGAGTGTGACGAAAATGATCGTGCACAGCCTCGCCTCATAGCACATACATATGTACGTACGAGCAAGCATAAGTATGCCAGTGACGATGTCATCCGTTTCCGGAGAATCAAGTCTTTTTTTTCTTTACGTGGAAATAGCGTGGGTACGACGAGTCGCGTACGGTACTTCGAGAAGAAGAAGAAGAAGAAGAAGAAGAAGAAGAAGAAGAAGAAGAAGAAGCAGAAGAGAAGGGAGAGGAAGAAAGGAAAGATTCGACGCCACACCTCGTCGCACCCCGATTCTCTCTTCCCTCTCGCCCTTTCACGAGTTATGGCTTTACGGTTGGTTGCGTCGAAGATTTATGAAGCAAACGATCATGCCAGTAGATCGGAAGAACGAAGAGGTAAGGAAGGCGGAGGAAGAGGAAAAGAAGAAAAGGCATAGCGACGACGAGAGACAGCGAAAGTGACGGCCCCCTTGGACCTGTCTTTGCGCTCGCATACTTTCCGCAGTCCGACCGACTTTCGACCGACTTTCTGTCGATAATTATTTTACACTGTGTGAAAAAAAAACAAAAAAAAAAAAAAAAACAAAAAGGCATTAGATCGCGAACGTCGTCGAGGTTATACGTATTTCCGAGTTTTATCGATTAACTCGATTACATCGGCGAACCGTTACATACGATACGTCGATTATTTTTCACGAAATCACATTTAGTCCGCAACCAACACACTCTCAGTTCACTTAGAAACTAGTTCGCAAACTTTACGCGCTAAATTCGAAATAATTCTTTTACGGTAATAAAGTCACATTAGCGATCTCGGTCAAAAGGAATGGCCGTGGGTTTGTTAATTATAGTAAAAGCAAGGTAGACTCGGACGCTATACTTTTCTTTATCGTAGCGGACGTAATGGGGCAGGAGGAAAAGAAATAAGACCGTTATTTATCGCGTCCGGTGTAATACTCGCGTATCATAATTGAAGTATCGAACGAGAATAATTAACGCGAGAGGCCATATGTCGCCATATGCCGACAGCAGATCGATGAACGAACGCGTACGACTGCGCGTCGAACGCGTGATTCGACGTTCTCATGTATCCGTTATTTAATGCGTTTCCATGTATCGTGATAATGTCAGGACCGATTTCTTATTCCAATGCTAGAATAGAAAATCGAGTTTAACCCGAAACCATGCGACTAACCGTCCAGCCCTTAATCTCCATTATCCAAAGATCGATAAGCAAATCCGCCATGCATCTGCGTTTACGTATAGGTACCTCTACCTGCCCGCTCACTACCACAACCTGTGTATTCTCCTGCTTACGATCGTAAATAACGATTAGCATAGGGAAGATTAAACAGGTCCATCGGTTCGAGAGCGCGTTAGAAAAACGAGATAATCGGCCGATACGTCATCCCTCGCTAATATCGCGAGGTTCCTAATGAACCATCGGCGATAATCGAGGAGGACGGATACGAGGCGCACGAGATATCGTTATTTTAATGAAACGTTACCTTTAACAATAACTTCCTTCTCCGTAATCGAATGAAAAATCCTCGATTCGATTTATAATTCTCTCCTCGGCGAATTAATCATTTTCTCGGATACCGACGTTTTTCGCGAAAACATTTTATCTCCTGGATAATCGTAAATATTGAATAACCGTTAAATTTTCAAGAGGATTAGAACTCGATATCTCGCGGGTTCCTAGATCGATAAACAAATAGGGCCACGTAGGAGCTCCACGCGCTATATACGTATACATAGGGGTCGTAAATAACGATTAGCTTGGCAGCAGACGGTCGAAGACCGCTGAAATTGGTCTTTCCAACGACATGAAAAACGAAACACGATGTATCTTCGTTTGCACGCTAGATTGGGTAGGAGTCTACGGAAGGTCCACGCTTCTTCCTCTTTCTCTTACTTCCTTAGACTCTGTACCGGAGTAGTTCGCCTTTACCGGAGGTCAATGTCGACTTTTCTGATACCGTGGAGTCGAATTGCTTCGAGAAAACGAGAAATTAAGTTTAAAGACGGGCACGCTCCTATCGATGTCGGAACGACAATCACGATACGCGTTATCGTTCGTTCAAATCCTTAGTCCTCTTCAAAAACGAGAGGAGGAGGACACGACAATCGTCTCAATCGCTGTTTAAACAAATTTTCTTACAAAAGTCGGAAGAAAAACTTTGAAGAAATCCGTTGACGTTAAACGAATTATAATTACTAATGAGAAAGGATAGAAGTAATTAATTCATTCATTCAATATTTCTCGTCGCCAGAGGGGATGATGTTGTCCCAACACCTTTCAGCTATTACCACGTGCCGTAATTCTAAATTATCCCGCTCGTTTTACGCCTTAATAATAGGATGCGGAGGTGGATGCGAGCTGTAACGGGACCGAGAGAAAGGCGAGAGACAGTGGGAGAGAGTGAATGAAATAGAGAGAAGGAGAGGAGGTGGGTGAAGGAGAGATAGGGGACAATAAGAGAGATTCCTTTAGCTCGCGCAACGTGCTTTAATTAAACAGGATACGTTAGACGATGTAACTGTTGCGAGCCACCGCACTTACGTACGCTTATTAAGATAAAACAAGCAATTACCGGGGCAAGAAGGTCAATACACCTTCTTCTTCTTCCTCCCGCCTTATACTTACTTATATCCTCCTTCTAACAACCGTATGCACTTTTCATACAACCGTACGTACGTACGTATACACTTGCGTTCAGAAATATTTTCTTCGCGTATCACGAGTAGAAAGGAAAGGCCATTAATGATCGAGTATTCACAAACATTTTTTTCTTAAAAGAAAAAGTCAAAAATATAATATCCAATTTAGTAACTGGAAGCGTTGCGCCTCGTTGCGAAGGAACGCGCGGATATTGGTTATCAAGTAATCTAGGAAGTTTCCGAACGTATGCAGAGAGTGTGTAAGCTATACGTTATGCTATCCGAGTCATTCAATTGCATTTACTCGACGACCGCTTTATCCTTAACGAGAACCGGAAGAGCGTAGGTGTCGCGCGTGTTTCTCGCGTGGAACGAGACGCGAGCGCGTCCTGGTTCGCCGATAATTTCACGGAAAAAAGAAAGGGATGGAGAGAGAGAGAGAGAGAGAGAGAGAGAGAGAGAGAAAGCTTCATTCTCGCGATATTTCAAACGATCGTAATAACGATTGAATTTAGGATTTGTTTGTCCCCATAAAGTCCCCATCGAGCACCTAATTTTATTACTTATATATTGCAAGAGATATATCTACTATTCCTGATAAAATAGAAACACGTCGGAGATCCGACGAACTTACAAACTTAGACATGTCTAAGGTTAATCGTGGAATAGCAGAGGGGATAGCGAGGGTTAGATAGTGGTTTAATGCGGTCTGATGCGAAATTCCGAAATTCCGCGCGTCGAATTTCGAGACTCCGTTTCGGCACTGCACACGGCGTATTATCGACGCACACGCGTGCGTTCCGCATTCGACGAAAACGTGCCTTCCATACCATCGAGATATTTCGAATTATCGTGCCCTAAAATAAGATGGACAAGGAAAGGACCGACGTGATATTCGAGCTTTGCCCTTTCCATCTTTCTACGTTCTCGTCTGTCCGCGAATGTGGAAGGTTACGTGGAAGATAACGTGGAAGGTAACGTGGAAGGAAATTGGCTACAGTCACGTGGCCGACGTTTCCGCCCTCGGAAATTCTAGAAATCTCTCGTCGAGACGACGTCTGCCTTGGGGAAACGCCCGACAACCGTCGCTCTCTAATTTGCATCGCACGTCCATGTAATACATACGTCGTTTTACGATATTTTCTACTAGCATGTAGATATAGATATATGTAAATATGTTGATAGGTATAGGCGGCTGGACCGTTGCAACTTTCTCAAACGGAGAAAAGATTTCGCGATAGTGTAAGTTTTTGATTGTAGGAGAAAAAGACGGAGGAGACGAGTCGTGACATACGACTTGTATTCACGCACGAGCGCGCACGCACGCGCTACGTCGAAGAAGCAAGAGCATTTCGAGGAGGAAAGGAAGAGAAAGATGAATAAAGAGTTTGTAAGTAAGAAAGAGAGAAGGAGACGGAGACGTCTCGAAGCCGGTCAAAAATAGCGAGATAGAACAAAGCGCTGCCGTGATCGTTCGTCTTCCTTTGCATCTTTTTTCGGTTTCTTCTGCTTTTTCCAACTTTTTCATTTCCAACCTAGCATTCGGATATTTTCTCATTCGTACGTCCTTTGAATTTCACCGATTAGCGTATTAGATATATATATATATATATATACACATATACATGGCAACGCAAAATTAATTCGAGAATGGAATCGATCATGGCGCTAATTCTTCGAATGCTCGTTCATGTCTCTATGAGACCGACCGCGAAAGATAGAAAACGGTAACATTATGGAAAGGAAATAAAGTATCTCGATTCCATCTCGACCCACTCGATAACGAGATAGAAGCGACGAACAAAAGGGAGAAGCACGCGCGGTAATATTGGGTAAAAGGTAAAGCCTATTGCCCGTTTGTATTCTTTTCGAACGATCCCAAACAGTTTCTCGATTTTCGGTCGGATACCGCAAGCCCTCGGGCCATGCGCAAGGCAAACGATATAGTCGACCATTCGAGGAGCCAATGGCGAACAGTAATGCGACCGGAAGTATCGACGATTTCAAAGAATTATTCTGCCAAAGAAAATTGGAAAGGCACAGAGTTGTATTAGAAAATACGTGACAAATATTTTTCACCCCTTTTTCAGATCATCCTCGAAATTAATTTATCTACGAGTTTATGCGTTCTTCTCGATACTCGGGGAAAAAACATCCATGATGCATCGTTTCGATCGAATCTTTCTTCTATTAACATAGACTTGCGAATTCATCCGAAGCAACGAACGATTCTTCGATTTCGATTTCGATTTCGATTTCGATTTCGAGAGAGAGAGAGAGAGAGTAAAAGAGGAAGAAAAAAGAGTCGAGTTTCGACAATTTTAAATGGCTCCCGTTTATTCTCCCTCTTCCGATGCGCGGAAATAAAATCAAAGTGGACAGGATAGGGGGCATGGGAGAGGATGGAGAGAATCAGCACGAGTTTTATTTGCCCGTTGCGACGTGAATTCATCGGTTTTCCGGTTACACGCCGATCCGAATGCATTTATGTAATCGATGAAATAATATTTAACGGATAAACCGACATGGCAACCGATTATTCGTTCGGCTCGTTGAAAATAGTTTTTCGGAAATAAAAGAATCGAATGGAATGGTTAGATGAGGGAAGGAGGATGGTAAAGCAGTTTGGTGAGCTTCCATCCGTGAGCTTTCTTTATTTATCGCTTTTGCATTCGATAAACCAAAGGATTCGATCGATTTTACCTCCTTTTATTTTTCAATCGACCCTCCTCCATCTCTTTCGAACACTCGCACAAGCACCATCTTCGCATTAAAGAGAAATTTAAATCGTCCAGATTCATCGAAGCCATCTCGCGTTAATAGCTTCGCTGTAATTCACTCGTATTCGCGAGACAATCGTTTAGAGATTCGGAGAGGCATCCACGATGGCCATTTCCACCCTGGATATCTTCCTCTCTCTTTCTCTCAACAATACGACCGATCGTTCGTTTAAAAATAATATCAAACTTCCGGAAAAGTGGCAAGTTATTTTTACGATCAACGACGCGACGTAACGATAACTGGGTATCGTACGATTAACCCTGTATGCACGTATGCGTGTGAATTTAGACGATATCGAGAGGGTAAGTGATAATGCCGATAGTCGGTTGCAGCTTAAATATATCGTTAGCGTGCAACTACCTTCGGCAATATTGCCGGATAAAGTAATTGAAGCCCATCGAAATCACGGGAGATAATGGAATAAGCGTTGGAATGCATCGTTTCGCAAATACCCGCCATTTCGAACGCAATTCGATTGAATATCGCCGCTTGGATAAGAGCCGCATCGTAAGTTCGTTAACCCTGTCTATGAAACCATAGATGAAGTCGGAAAAGGTACAAAGAAAAAAGACAAAAAAGAGAAAGAGACAAGTGTAGATCGATATACAAATGAATATTTTCTTGACGCAACGTATGCAGTAAGTCGAAAGAAAAAAAAGAAAGGAAAGGTGTTTAGAGAATCCACTGGTAATGTCTTTCTTTCCATGTTAGATCTATCCTGTAAAATACGTAGGACAGGATGCTATAAATAAACATTGGCCGCCCTTGGTACAACGCGTGTGTCATAGTGTTGGTGAAGCTTCTCCGGCAAATGAAAATACTAACTACTACGAAGAATTTACGTTTTCCCCTTGACCTCCTAGCGTTGTTTGGAGGCGGAGCGAGATAGAAAGGAGACCGAACCGTACTCAATGACGTTTCGTGTAACATCGACCTTCCGTTCTCTTCTAATCTGCGTGAGCCACGAGGCCAAAGACGCAAACTACCTAAAAATAGTTTCCTCGCTCTTGGTCACGCGAAACGCGATTAAACGCGAGACGGGAAAATTCATGTCTCGCGGCCTATTTTGCGACGACCTCGATCGACTCTGGAAGATACAATTTATCTACTCTACTACAGAGTCAGAGCCACTTTACAAAACTAACAACGTATAATAATACGTAATATAATACGTTAATAACGTATAATAATTCCTGATTTATGATGATATTCCATTCATGATAGAATTCTAATTATTTGTAATAATTGAAATATTTCGCATACTCATGATTTTTTATGCGTTTTTCAAATATATACGTATATAGTATACGTTTAGGTATGATCAAGTACAAACAATTTGGAAAATGCATTAAAATAGTCTGCTAATTACTATACCATTATTCGCGTTGCATAATTGAATAGAATCGCTAGTAATATCGATTCACCGTGTGAAAGTTACTGCATGCCGCGTTCACGGGCTAAGATCAAACATTTGAATTAATTGCGTTTAATAATTATTCCAACCTAATTTATAAAAGATACGTACTCGAGAAAAAAAGATGAATTTTATCTTGACGAAGGTCCAACTTGTCTTTCCGCTAACATTTCGAAATCAAATTCAAATATAATTTGTACTTTCCGGACATGTAATATACCTCCTAATAACTACTTTAATGTGCTATTATTGACAAACTTGTAATTATTATTACGACATTTCTCTATTGTCAAATATTAACTTATTATAAATATTCCAAAGTTAAGAGACGTAATTAGGGCAGAAGGAAGATATGATAAAATGAACTCGTCATTCTTAAATTAAATCAATTATTACCCCACACCTGACAGTCGACCGCCACACTGTCAATCATAAATATCAAAATTGTATATTTTTAATCCATTAAAAATCCTCAGGCGACTCTATCCTACTACAAACGGCTAATTTAATTTATTAATCAGATTATATTTTATCATTTGTAACCAAGGATCTACTTGAGGCGAATCTCTTCTTCATTTTCTATTAATATCAAATTAGATGCCATATATATTTAAACTAAGAACATGATAAACTTTAAATAGATTTTTAAACGATCGATTTCTTGGGTAATGGTCATAGAGGAAAAAATAATGAAAATTAACGTAAATTAATTATCTACAATTAATTATCGATATTATCAAGTACAATGCAAAAGCATGCAAAAAAATAAAAAACGTATGACTCACGAGTATACTTGCGAAAGAATTTACTCATGGTCGTTCTGATCAATAATGTTATTAAATTTTTAAATCTACTTACCGATAATCCTCGGTAGGAAAGGATATCTTCGATAATCTTCTTTGATGCACTGATTTTAATTTGAATGAAATAAAACACTGACTCTAGTACGCGTTAATTACATTCTTTCACTGTGAGACGGGCATTAAATCTACGATTACATTGCGCGCAATCATTTATATTTTAATTCATAAATGGCGAAACGCGGAAAAATCTGAAATATCGAGCAAGCCTGAAATCTATTTCATTGCCTGACGCGCAATGGAAAACAAAATCATTATTATCTGCGTTATAATTTAAAGTTACAAAATAATTAATTGTAAATATTATAGGAATTTATTTACTTGAGACTTTGTATATCCTTGCATGACTAATCAGCTCCGAAATGACGTAGGATGATCCAGCTCAAGTATGATTGATTGATTGTCGCTAGTTTCAATTAGCTTGGCCGATAATAAGAATTTATTATATAACGAGTAATATGAAATTCTACGAAATACATTTTTGGAAATCATTTCTGATGGTAGAACAATAACGTAACGCCAGAAATTTCTTTTTTTGTAAATATTTTAATTCTGCTATGTACTAATAAAAAGAAAAACATATATTTTTGAAATGTGCAAAGGTAATGTTTACGTTGTATCGTTGAACATTTTTCAAACAATATCAATTGTTCAAACCCTGCATCGCTTACGTATAGAGACTCAATTGTTTATGAACAAGAGAGAATAAATAAATAAAACTGAATTGGATACTCTATAAAAAGTATACAAAACTTATCTCTCTTTCTCTCTTTATATATTATTATTTAATAATAAAAAAATTTATATATTTGATTAATTATGATGGAATCAATATCGAAGTAAATTAAAATACACTTATCACTGTCAACAAAGTTCACTTTAACGCAAATATTATGAGTATTCCATAGCGATGAAGGAGGATTTACAAATTCTGTTTCTTTATTACTTTTCCACAGATGAATTTCCCAAATGTATCAAATAATTATATAGCAAATATCTGTTAAACGCAAGGTACACCGAACTTGCGAATAACAAGTTTTGTAATCGATTTGTCATACTGCGAGTGGATACACGAAACGTACTGATAAAAATATGCTAATTTACCTGTCATTACGAGGAGGCGTAATTCCGTTCCAACTCGAAGGTGTTCGCAAAACAAATATGGACACCGTAGGCATGTCAGTGACGTCAGCAGTGCTTCCACTTTACTTTTATTGCCGTTCTAGAAATTCGAAATGTTTTACGAAAATATTGAAACATAATAAATAATAAACGAATATTCTTAATTCGCGACAACACCGACGCTCACGAGAGCAAGACACCATAGAAATCACATATTCGACAATCGACTGAGACACTGTAAGATGTCAAATGTACCGATGGTATATAAAAATATGTCTGCGTAAGTATTTTTAACCCAAAAATGTCGTATTATCTTGATACCGTATTAACGAATAAAGTCAAGCCAAACTGCTATTGGTTAATTGGTAATGCCGAATTAGCATAGTGCGCCACTTTGCCTATACGGCCGTCTTCGAAATTACATAATTTTTCAATCTGTTGTTCAAAAGATATGAAAAAAGTTTTAAAATGTGATAGGCGAGCGTGAGAAACTTTATCAAAATGAGAAATATACTGACTCGGAATGACTATGAAACTTAATGAGGATTGTGCGACATTTGTAAATATAAAGAATCGAAAGTACGACGTAAGATGTATAGGGATGATTTTCATTACGAATATCTTTTATTCGTACTGCCGATATCGCTTACGAAGAGAGCACATTATAAAAATCGCGCGCTATATATAATCGATTAATAAATATACTTGAAATAATATATGGAATCTTAGAAAAAGTATCGCGATTATCTAGACATAATTGCGACGAAGACATTATTTCCATGGCGTCCGCCGAACGAAAGTGTCGTAAAGATGAATTCTCGAATGCCGACGAACGTAGTCGACCATCGACGATTCCTACCGAACGTGTATATTGCGCTACCTTGCGTATGTCCTTTCTACGACTACGTAATGTCGCGGGTCTATTGTTCGAAATATGGTGTGCGAGCAGGTAAAAACCATCAAGACGAACTACTCCCTTGGCCTTAAGGAGAAAAATAAGTGAGTAAATAAAGCAATAATAGTAATAATAATGATAGTAATAGAAATAAGGAAACAATTGTTAAAATGCGATATATACGTACGTACATCTTGATTGTGAAAGGATCAAAAGAGGTTATGAAAATTAGAAAAGAAATATATGAATATCTTTCTTTCTTTCTAAAAGTCGAAAAAATCGACTTATCGACGAATTTACAAACGAAAAAATGATACTTGATTTATCGACGAGAAGCACGCATTTCGTTAATGTATTATATTAGAAAGAGGTATGAAACTCGGAATAGTTCATTTATATAGTTTGTATAGAATAAAAGGATAAACGCCTTTGTAATATCTCTTTCTCTTCCTCTCGTCACCTCTCACTTTTTCTTTTACTTACCTTAAAAATCTTTTATCTCTGGGGAAATCGATTTAAATTCGTCGAATGAAAACTTTCTTTCTACGGATTTAGCCTTTCTCTTTCTCTCTGTAGCCTCTTCCGTCTGGGCATCTTTTCAATTCGTTTCGCGATTCGTTAATTCGTATTAATTAACCTTCGTTTTTCTACTTCAATTATGCCCATCTAGACGCCTTCCTATTTCTCCGATATTATTATGATACCACAGAAATTGGCATTTCGATGATGAAACGCCATTTGTGAGAATATTACGTAGCTGCGCAATAGACGTTCGTGCGTTATTTATACGTGTTTGTAATCAATTTGAAAAGTATATATATTATCGACTTTATTTTTCTACCAACAACAGACAGGGTTTTCAGGCGTTATCGCAAATACATTGTCGACGCGACGATGGCGTTTCTCCTCTCTTCTTCTTTATCACGTAGGTGTATCATAATGTGTAAAGTAATATTGCACTTCTCTTGTTTCTCTTTGGGTCTCTCACATTGATTAATTAAACAGGTAAATGGTTAAGAGCGATACGATCGGGTCTCTTTCGCGCGAGTTCAAAGTGTGTAAAGATATTCGAGAAGGCAGAGAGACACGCTATATGATTATTTTATGATTCGATCGATCTATTCTCGAGGAAACTTGCACGGTAATGCTCGTATCATTCTATCTATGATTGGGTTGTGAGCGTATGCATGGTTCGTGCTTGCATTTCTTGGTCTCAGTCTCGCAAAATAGTTCCTATCATATCCCCGTGAAATCGTCTTTTGGGATCGTTCGGATAATTCTGGATATTGTTCGCGTAGGACAAAGTAGTCGTTGAATAACGCCGTCTCTTCTTCAATGGCACTCTTTTCTCATGGATATTTTACAATGAGTACCTATATATGTAGATACGTACACACACACACACACACACACGCGCGCGCGTATCTCTCTAAATGGATGTATGTGTGTACACCTAGAGGGACACACGTACGTACCTATGTCGCGTTTGTTTCACCCACGTTACTTTTGCATGATTTTCTGAAATACTTGCGATCGCTTATTCACATCCTCCTTTTGTTAAGAAATTCTACGACGCAGACACGAGAGATATTACCTCGATCTCGGTTTAACGTGCTTGCTGCATGCCGTCGTACCTAGAGTTATTTCAATCTTCCATCTTTTCCCGATAGAATATTCCAATAAAATGAAAATCTATTAAAAAAGTCTAAAGTATAGGTAATATTTGATTTACATTATCCTTTATTTATTTCGTTATTAAATCTATGAAACATCGTTATATGTTATAACGAACGCGAAACATTGGGGTACCTCTCTCTCTCTCTCTCTCTCTCTCCTTTCTCTCGTTTCATTCGAAGGATCATTCGTTAACGTCAAAAAACTCTTAAAACTTCGGTACGGATCGCTCGCCTATTCTGCGCCGTACGAAAATACCTTCCCCGATGGAAATCGAGCGTAATATTTAATCGTTGAATATTTTCTGAGTTGCAACGTGAATCGCAAATAAAACAAGCGAAAGATCGGAAACAGCTAGAAAAAGAAAATAAATGTGCGAGATGGGTCTCCTTCGATAATCGTTCGATAGAATGGGAATGTCTGATGAAAAAAAAAAGAAAAAAAATAATAAAAAGAGAGAGAGAGAGAGAGTTTGATATAACTTTGTCATCTAGATGATGAAAATCGGTCGGTCGATGAATCCGGTCGTCGATTCAGTCGAAAAGTCCTCATTGAAGTCGACGTTCGAAAGTCTCTTTTCAAAGTTGATTCTCGACGCGACACACGATATCGTTGGTGCCTTCGAGCCGTCGGCTTTTCGAGCGAACGCTCTCGGATTATTAGATAGACGAAAAATGCGCGAATCGGAAGGGTGCTTGCTTGAAAAACGAGCTTTCGGAACGCGTCCCGTATTGATCGTTACAAATAGCCGCCAGCAAGGGCTCCTTCGCCCGCGCCCAGGGATTATCCCCTTTATATCGAGCTATTAATATTACTTTCTGCAAATCTTCCTCCGGTCCCTCATCGACCATATCCGAATTCTACCGTACGTGCTAAAAATCCATCGCCATACCATTTATATCGAACGACTCGCAAAGATTTGTCATTTTCTAAAAAGTGAGTCTCTTCGTGCTTCGTTCTTTCGAAAGGAATATCCCAATGACGAGTCGCTTCGTACATATATATATATATAATTTGACGAGTCAACGACAATTAAGAGAAAAAATATCGCGAGGGATAATATATAACGCGTTCTGTTACGATGCGAATGTCACGTGGTTATGCTTCGCGCACGCGTTCTCTTTATAATTCCATTAAAAGGAAACTTGTAAATTTCCCCGGGGACTCGTCACTCTCGGTAACTTTCCGTTTCGCGCTCTCTCGGATGAAAAACGGGAGAGGGCTGCTCGTCCAAGGGTAGACCTCATGGCCTCCGCAAGGCGTGCCATGGTATTACGTCCGACCCCTACACTCGCTACTACATATCGAACGATACAGCTCGATACGCTCTTCCTAGGATCGGAGGTGCAATGTCGAGAACATTGCTTTCTCGATAGGATGTATATAGGGCGTATCGTAATATTATACGTGAATGAGTTTGCAAAAATAATTCAAGAGAATTTCTCTCGTTGTTTATCCGACATAAAGAAATAGAAACAAGTAGAGTTGAAATGATTCTAAATCATTATAGAAATAGAAATAAAATTGGGTAAAGTTTGTTTTGAAAATTTTAACTAGCTGATATTTCTGTAAATCAATTAATCGACTTATCTAAGTTAAGTCTATGTAATTCAATGCGTATTTGCTCAAGAAGAAAGGAAGTAGGAAGGGAATTGGTAAGGATGGAGACTTGTTCCTGGCTTAGGTTAAGTAAACTTGGAATCCGAACTGTCTGCTTGTGGGGTACGGAAGGAGAAAGAGAGAGGTTGAACACGCTGGTGATGCCAGAGTTCCGTGTCGCTACTACCGCAAAAGGATTTGCACTTTGTAGTCGTGTACCAGTTACGGATGCGACACGTGCGAACGAAGGTCTTCGTAACACGTGCCTCGCGAATTTCTACTCGAACGTCAATTAAAGAAAATCGACGTCGACTCATCTTCGCCCTCTACGAGATCTCAGGTTGGATCGTTTCTCCCCCCCCCCACCTCTCTCTCTCTCTCTTTTTACGATCGCATCTCTCAGTTCGCGTCGACTCTACACGTTCGAATAACAAAATCGACGAACACCGGGCAAATAGAACTTTACCTTTCGACATTACGTAAAGCAAGTTGTCTAAAATTAGAGAGAAGGATGGGTTAGGGTTAAAGATCGAAGAGACAGGAAAAGGAGAATCGCGTGCGTCCTCGCTAACTATAGCGCAGCGAACGTGCGAGAGGAGATTGTCTCGAGGATAAGTCGAGACCATTAACGGGACGTCCGTTGCTCTTTCATTAGGTGCCTTCTCTTGACAGGTAGCCACGAAAGCTCCTCCCTGACCACGACTACGGTTTACTAGCATCGCACGGCCGAACCATCAGCGGAGGGGAGGGTAGGTATATAAAGGGCAGAGAGAGAGGGAAACGAGAAGACTCTTCGGAGGGTGGAGCGAAGGAAGAGCTTTGTTCCAGGCAAGCCGCATTGCAGAGACATCGGCCGAACGAGGCGGAGGAAAAAGATAGAGATAGAGAAACAGAAAGAGGGAGAGAGAGAGAGAGAGAGAAAAAACAAAGTCGGCGCGCACGAGAAAAAGAAAAGGGTGGGGTACGTCGAAGGTCTTCTCTCCTTTTCCCTTTTTTCATACCTTCCGACTAACGCGACTCTACCGAGAATTTAATTGGAACGCGTTCAGCCCATTGACGTATCGTTTCATGATCTTCGACGATCGATCTTCTTTTTCTTAATTTTGCCGATATTAATTAAAACTTCCTATCCGAATGTACTCTTTCATATACTTTACATTTTTTTCTCGAATCCAAGAAAGGATTCGTGAATATCTTTACTTTGATTGTTTATGTTTCGATCGAGGAATAGTAATAATAATAGAATCTTTGGGAAATCGATTATTCGAAGAGAAAATATGAATTTTCTTCGGTACGAATGAATTTTTTGTTATTTGATATCGTTATAAGAAAAATTCTTCTCAAGTACACAATAGTATCTACAATAAAGGATAATCCGCATGAAGTGATTTGCAAGATGTGCGTCCCTCTCGAAGGCCTCTGTCTCTTGAGGAGAGACAGAAACGGAGATAAAGCTAAATAGAGAAGTTGTCGAGGGAAACGGGCTGGAGTGGGTAGAGAGAGGTAAAACGCGGCAGAGCGTGTGTGCGACACGACCAGGGACACAATGGTAACGGCACTCGGCTTGACAATGAACGTAAGTGGATGTGGGTGCTCCCATTGGAGACCGTCTTAACATACTACGAATCACCGAGTCTCTACCTCTCTCTCTCTCTCTCTCTCACACGTTTACACACGCGCGCCTAGCATTCATGGAGGAACGGGTTAATGCGCTATTGTCCTTCGTGAACGCGCCTTCCTACGTGTGCGTGCGTAGCTGCGAGGATTACACGTACTGCGACACCTTATTCGCTATGTAAGGTGTTTACGTAATATATGTAGATATATACATATATATATATAAAGACATGGGTATTAGTGTACACGCGCGTATCGTGTGTGTGAGTATATGTAAATATGTGTATATATCTAATACGTAAGTTGTATATAGAGGGAAGCGTATAAGCAGGATGACGGAGTATAACGCGAACCGTGACATGTGTTACCTGTATCCGCTGCGTACTCGGTCCTAGAGATGCCTCCGGAGCGGAGAGGAGGAGATACGCGTGCGACTTACCAGCGGAAATTCACTCGGAAAGTGCTTGTCTCGTGGTATTAGACGAACGTACTCACAAGCCTCTACCCTTCCTTGCCTCTTCTCATCTCGATCGATCCGTTCCAGTGAAATTATTACTGAAAACGAAATGATATGATTTTCTTTTTGTCAGAAAAGAAAAGAAAGGAAAAGAATGATAGAAATAGAATATCGCGTATAAATAAAGGTTTCCTATTCGTTTCATATAGATGATTGCAATATGAGCCATGTAACAAGACTCTCGGAAGCATTTATTATTTGTTATTTTAGCCGAGTTACGGTTTTCGCATTCGAAACAGAATCATCTTCTTTTAGTTCTTTTTTTATATTTCTTTCCAATTGACATACATACGTATGTATATTGCACAAACATACGTACATCGATCGCGAGAAAAGTTCTTCGTTTTACAGTCGGATGAATTAAAATTCGAAATAGACGCGTCGAACGTGTACGTATGTATGTAGAGAATATTCACATAAGCGAGGGATAAGAGAGAAGACGATACTTACGAGTTCAGGTGCCTACGTACCTATATCCGTTTGTGAGCCATGACAATCTGAAAGATTAACGATCGTATTTATCGGTGCAAAAAAGAGAAA
Source organism: Vespa crabro (assembly GCF_910589235.1). NCBI lineage: Eukaryota > Metazoa > Arthropoda > Insecta > Hymenoptera > Vespidae > Vespa > Vespa crabro. The sequence continues at coordinate 342,412 of NC_060955.1, forward strand.
AGAAAAAGCACAAGGAAAAGAAAAATATCGAGCACGCTCGTTGGTAAAATTGAAAGGAGAATTTTTCCCGTGATACAATGGAATATTGCCAGGCGGTAAAAGCGGCACGAAAATATCGAGAGATTTCTGCGTACTCGACGGGTGATTATATCGTAGAACATTAATAACTTTCACGAGGCATTTCCACCCGTTCGAAAAAAACAACGCATTCCGTTACCTTCTATCCTCTTCTTCATACACCCGGGCGCAAACCATTTTTCCATTTTTCTCGTTTGATAACGGTCGTCGAGCGAAGATATTATCTTACTTGGTAATAATTAAAACGCAAAACAATGTGGACATATATGTATGCAGGTGGTAGATACGATGTATCAAATCCGACTGTATCGGATTGTCCCCTTTTCCTTCGTTGCTATCATTGTTTTTTTTTTTTTCTTCTTTTTTTCGTTTTTACAAATCTCACGGGCTCCATTCAACGAAAATGAAAAACTCAATCGATCAAACACATCGCGATAAAGATAGTGACGTTTTTTAAAATAATATCGTCCCTTCGACGAGTTTTAAATTCGTCCAAAGTCTTATGAATAGTGAAAATATATGTGTTATTTATGACTAGATGTGTCATTTGTTTACAATATGCGCGCGGAAAGAAAGAGATTTTAAAAAGTAAGCTCGTACGCGTACTACAACGGCACCGGGTTTTTATTAATAAATCCATATGATAATGCGTGAGATATTTTGATGTCTAGTAATGTCATTAAACTTTCATAATTTACACCGATGTAGAGAGCATTCGCTGAAACCTTTGACGGTATGAGTAACTTTCACTTTGATTGAATTTGAACGTACTTTAAAGTAAACGCGAACGTGATTAATTACTTTCTTTTTGACGATTATTAATAATTTCGATCGATGGTATTCTATCTCATTAAGGTTATCCGGTTATTTAAAAGTGCGTTTATATGTCAGAATATAATGCGTCAAAAGTAACGTATAAAACTGAGTGTGTGTGTGTGTGTGTGTGTATATATATATATATATATATATATATATATGCGTCATGTAAATATTTAGAAAAGATAGATAGAGAGAGAGAGAGAGAAAGGTTTTGTTATCGAATATTTACTTACTCGGTTACCACTCGGTTAAGAGGACGACGATGGAGTATCAACGAACGATGTCCTAATTATCGGTTTCCATCGTCGAACTCTATTAAGCTGACTTCGATTATAACTTTGGCAGAAGTTGGTGGAAAGTTTTACAGAAAGGGAGCGAGAGATTCGACGAGTGAGAGGGAAAGAGGGAAAGGGAGAGACCGATTATACCTGCGATCGGTCTTCGAGCAGCTTGCCGGAGTACATCGGACCATCTGCCATCGTGATTGCTCCTCTCTCGAAGAGCAAAGTTATCTAGGATTAATTCGAGCCCTTTTACTTCGAACAAAACTTGCGATAATTAGCGCATTTTTCGTAATTCATCAATTGATCGATGTATTCTTTGCCGATTCTCAAATCTCGATTGTAAATCATAAAAGATTGGATTTTAATTAGGTAGTTATATAGTTACGCTATGACACGTACCTGTGCATAAAAATCAAAGTCTCACCAGTTTAGTTTCTAAACGACTGTTCTCCTTGTCTCAAGACAAGGTCATCTTCGAGCAGTAGCAGCAGTAGCATCAACGAAGAGCCGAGAGAGTTTAGCAACGAGAACACCTAATTCAAGCTCTATATGAACGGGTGCCGGTGCACCGTCGACCGCGCTTTCTCGTAATATGTGGCATTGCGGTAGTCTGCCCTATTAAATGCCCGACATTTATAATACCGAAAATCTACCTAGCACCACGGAAGCTGTCTACCTCGATCTTACTCCTCCTCTTCTCCCTTTTGTATCTCCATCTTCCTTTCTCTCTCCTTCCCCCTTACTCTCCTTCCTTCCTACACTCCATTATGATTCGCATCTCCTCCTACGTGTTTCCTCTCTCTCGCTCTCGCTCTCGCTCTCTATCTATCTACCTCTTTCTCCTTCCTTTTCTTTCCACCGGTTGGTATACCGCAGATATATACACAGCAAGGGGTTGCGAGCTCGCCTCATTTAATTCCACGCCGTGGATATTCCGCAGCGTATTTGTTCTATGGCACGAAGAGGACAGGAAATGGGGAAGAGGAGAAGAGAGGGAGAGAGTGAGAGAGAAAGAAAGAGAGGAGAATAGAGGAAAGGGATTGGCGTCGGGGAAAAGAGTAAGTTGCCTTAATGAAGGAGATAATGGATAGTAATGCTGATGAGGTTTAACATTCCGTCGTGGCAGAGCACGATATCTCCCTCTCTGCTTCCTTGCCACGCTAAGCGCGAAACTTTGATCGATTTTAACGAGATAGCACCATTAATGAATTTCGTCGGGGCACTTTAAAAATTTTCGGGCAAACGATTAACCTCTAGACGATCGGTCGAATAAATCGATTCTCTCGTCACTAAATCGCGCGTAAAGATTAGTTCACCCATAATCGAGATAATTGATAACATTTTTCTCTTCGTCCATAAGTCCCCATTCTCGAAATGTTAATCGACTACGTATAAGCAAACGAATCTCCCTCTCTTGCACCTTTGTTCTTTCTATAGTTTCTCGAAGAGAATGCTCTTCCCCGTTGCGCTACGTGCCATGAGATCCAAATATCCTGACGCCGCACCACTGTTAGATCATCGGAATTCATTGCTTAGACCTTTAAAACGCTTCTGGAAGGAAGGAAGGAAGGAAGGAAGGAAGGAAGGAAGGGAGGGAGAGAGGGTGGGAGGGAGGATGGGAGGAAGGAAGAAAAGGAGTAAAGGAAGTCCGTCCATTTCGAACGACTCTTTCCTTACGTATACATTTAGACACACTCGCACACAGAGACTTGCACACTTCTCGCGATTCATAATACGGAAGACTCGTAGAGGAAACGACTTTGAGTTTGAATAATCGAACGGGATCCTTCGCATTTATTTCATCGTCGGAATAATTCGAATGGTGCGACTGGAATATAGAAACGATGAATTCTATCGGTTGCTTGGAAATGAGACGCTTTGTTTCTATCCACGAACGGGTGGTCTCATTTTTATTCGACTATATTTCTCCGTCCTGCCTCCCGTCGGGAACGGAATAACAACGAGTTGTGCGATAACGATGAAATATATTAATAAACATCTTGATTCTTTTGTGTATCCGTTCGAAACTCGACTATTACCTAATATCCAAAAGAAATTTTCCATCGATGAAGTCGTTATTTTTCTTTTTTCCCTTTCCTCCCCATCCCCCCCCCCCCTCTCTCTCTCTCTCTCTCTCTCTGTCTCTTGGATTAAACGAGAAAGACGCGACGCGATCTCGAAAGTAGAATGCGAAAGAAGAGGACCGATCAATGGGCTTTGGGGTATAAATAGATAGGGGAGTCGAAACACGATGTAGTCGTATACGTGCGTTCTCTCGAGAGGAGATGACGAAGGAGGAGGAGAAGGAGAAGAAGGAGGAGGTAGAGATGGAGGCGCCGAGGGAGAGAGGACCGGTGCTGAGTTAAAAGGGTTTAGCTAGGCATTTATTTATTTATTGCGTCTGGCCGCAGAAAGGCGAGAGACGCATGGCAAAGGTACATTGCTCTTTTCTCCTCTTCCCCGTCTCGCTCTTTCCCCTCTCCTCTTTCTTCATTTTCCTTCGTTACTCGTACGAGACCGAACGCCAATGCCGCGTCTCTCTTTTTCTCTTCACACCTTGGACGCGTTAACCACAGCTTTCGTCACAATCGTTGAGATTCTCGGTTTCTCTGCCAAAAACAGAATTTTATTATTAAACGTTTCCATCTGCCTAATCGATCAGCTTCCGTCGACGATCGATTTATTCTCTACGTCGAGGAAAAAACCATCTACACGATCCATATGTATTTCTATCGATTGACAAGCAAGTATCATTGCTTTTTTATTCTGTTTTATTTTGTTTTACTTTCCTGTTTTCTTTTCTGTTTTGTTTTTTTTCCTTCTTCTTTTTTTATGTTTCCTACGCATATTCTAGATTTCTCAAATTAGTTTGCCGAAAGAGAGAGGCGAAAGAGCATTTGTTCGCTTTCACCCTTTTCGTATCATTTCGGCTGAAGCGAAAATAAAGAACAGCAGGAAGGGTGGTGGAGAAAATAGAAGAGTCGCGTAGCTTTCCGTGAGCAAACGAGAGAGAGAGAGAGAGCGAGAGAGAGAGAGCCGTTACCAGGCAAGATTCCACTACAAACCACGCATTTCAGTGTTCGCTGAAATTAGAGGGGTTGATACGCGTAAAAAGCCGGTGTGAGAGAGAAAAGCTCGCGAGGTTGAAACGAGTATCGAGTTCCCTCCCTCCTTGGCCCTTTTCATTTACTCCACTCCACTAGCTTTCGTTCATCAACCATCCGTATCACAGTGCTTTAAATGCTTTCGGGAAAATTAATTCGAGATAATTATCACGATGAAAAGTTGCTGGCAAATTAATCGTGTGATTGCCGGAGCGACCACATTAACCTCCTTTTGTCACGTACCGCCACAAGCAACATGGGGATTGGCGTTGCGGCTATGATGGCGGACGATAACCGGCCGGCTGAATAACTGGACAATAGTTCGCGTGTGCGTGCAAATGGGTGAGCCTATCGAAAACTATAATGCGACTTTTGTAACTTGCAGTAAATCTCCCCGCGTCGTGAAATTCATTGTCCTTTTGAAGAGCCGTCAACGCTACTCGATGAGATACGGGACCGGCCTTGTCGTCGAGCCGCTAATAATTATTGCGAAATATCTTTTAATATTTCCGACCGAGTTAATTAAAAGCGACATTTTCAGCTGACATGAAACACGAGATCCGTAATCTAGCCTTAATACGCGATATCAAAGCGATTCCATTTTTCATAGTTCCTTTTAAAAGGAAAAGTTTATACAGTAATTGAATGATCGTCCTATAACTCGAAGTTATAAATGGAAAACAATTTCTTCGCCAAGAAAAGTAATTACGTTGGACATATGCGATTCTAATCTATCTCCGACTTTTTGAATCTGATTTTCTTAAAAAAGAAGTCTCGACTGCGAAATAAACATCCTTAATAATTCACCTTGTTTTTCGGAAAAGTAATTAATGTCGCGAGATCGACTATCGGTTTAACGGAATGAGATAAAGTCGGGCGAGTATATTTTCGGGATATATCCGAATGGAATTTAGTGGAGTAAGTAACCCCTAGCTTTTGCCCCTCGTGTCGTACATATTAGGCCGTCAGGGGTAGCGATTCATCGCTTTCGAGGGACGCGTGGCTGACTTCGAGGGTCTTGAAAAGCGAGGACTGCTACGCTAGGAGGGATTTTTACCCGTGATATTGCGGGTCTTCCGCGACAACGGATTATGCAAGCACGTCCGAGCCAACGGCACGCACACACACACACACACACACAACGCATACCTTGCTCTGTCTTCTTCTAATTCACTTACGACCCTTTCGTCCCTGTAGCTTCGTTGTCTATTTTTCTCACTCTCACCGGAACACGATATCCGTCTTGTTTTCGTAGAATCGATCGTAACAGCCCCTTCGTGTCGTTCTTATAAACCGCTAAATCATTACGTTTTTGTTTCTTTTTTACGATCGTCATTTCCCTTCCTCGTATCGCAGAAATAAATTTTCATACAAACGATAAAGTTTGATAGAAACGAAAAAAAAAGTTGGAATATTTTCCATTGTCATTACTCGTCGCGTCGTTCTCGATTCGTTTCGCTTACGTGACAACGATCTGGAAGATACTAAGGGTTAAAACACGGGCCAAGGCCAATCAAATTTTCATAAGCTTCAAAGTGATGGCTTTTATGGAGGTATGTCATCGATAATCGATTTTATAAAGAATCGCTTCGGTTTTTCGACGTCGGAACATTTGCCGTCGTACGTATTTAGATATACGGCCGACAGTTTATCTTTCTTATAATCTTTTCGAAAGGCACGCAATCGTACATAGGAGCAACTCGAGAACTTACGCAAAAATTGTAGAAAAGAAAAGAAAAGAAAAGAAAAGAAAAACGAAAATGTTCGTATCAATGAAAGTAGGAAAAAGTTGGTGGTCGGTACGAAAGGACGAAAAGAGTATTTTCCTGTTTTACACCCTCCTCTAACGAGCTAAGAACACAGCTAAGTTTATATCCGTGGCTCGTAATACCGGCGTTTTATCTCTCTTTAATTTTGTACGCGTACGCACGTAATTTAGTCGTAAATACCGTGGGAATTCCATATCGCGCGATTTAGCCCGGGCAACTACCGTACGGCGATTCGGTTTCATTGCAACGATAAAACATGGCCGGCCGTGCGCGCTTTTACCGTGCCGCAAGTGCGCGTAAACAATTACGCGCCGGTCGCTCTCGCGATGCAGGTAATAAAATGCTAAGGCAAAATATATGGCGCAACAAGTGAGCGACGTTCCTAGTTGCTAGTCATCCACCGTCTATCGTTAATAATACGACTATTATGCGAACCAATCGAATATCTCTATCTATTCGGCCATATTTCATCGGCGTTATATAAAACCTATTGTATCTTTAAACGCGATGAGTTTTCAAAGATGAAGCTTAACTATTATATATAGATATATATATATATATATATATATATATATATATATATATATAATCCAAAGAATTCTATGAGTAGGATCATATCGGAGAAAATTTTAGATTAAAAAAAATTCCAAAAGGATAGAAACGCATAACACTGTTTCGTACTCGATCGTATCGCATTTGATATTTTTGTCTTCTAATAGTCAAAACGTTTAATATCAGAGAAAGACACGGAATTCATTCCAATTTTATTTGAAACGTATCTAGGATCGACGTTGTTTGCTCGACGATTTTATATCTCGTTAAGAATCACGGCTGAGAGAAAAGTGCTGCCTCATGTTCGTCCATTTTTCTGGAAATTGTCGAATATAATGGAGATATAATCGCCGTTAACGTCGTCGCGGTTCCATTCTGTCAGAGCTCTCCTTTCTCTCTCTCTCTCTCTCTCTCTCTCTCTCTCTCTCTCTCTCTCTCTCTTTCTCTTTATTTTCGAGGATGACATCTTTCACGGAAGACAAACGATGGATGGTCACGAGAATCTGGCCAAAGGGTCGCTCCGCGGAAATGAGAAAACGTCCATCTTACCCTGGTGCTATCGGGAATATTGGTCTCGCAAGTCGGCTCTGTCTTTTCTCGGCTTCTCCTCCTCTCTCGGTCCTCTCTCGGTCGTTTGAATTTATTTTCGGCTGCGACCCCGTACGTGAGACGAAATTTTCAATGGCCCGTCGTCCTACGCGAAGAGGAGATATAAAAAAAAAAAAAGAAAGAAAGAAAGAAAGAAAAGAGACGGTACGAGAAGAAGAGAGGAAAAAAGGGATAAGGGACGGAGACGATCGGTCACGTCGAATCCACTTCGACGTACGAACTAATAATAAAGGTACTCAATGATAAAGTGCGCTATATATTATCTTAAATAAATATTTAACATATACGCAACATTCCGCTTAAAGATCGATATTTATCATTAATTTTCATGTTAAATATATAATTATGTTGCTATTGGTTCTTGAGTAAACGTATGGAGAATTTAATATTTTTGGAAAATCCAGCATATAGGCAAAGCAACCGATCGCGTGTTTTAAATAAACGATATCGTGTTATGCATCAAACGTTTAAATATTTATTAAAGGATTCGAGTTTACAAAAAAAATGGGAAAAAAAAGAGAAAAAAAAAAGAGAAAAAAAAGAAAAATTCAGTCCATTTCCAATAAAGCGCGTGTTATATGCGAAGGTAAAGCAAGCTTTTGTCGGTTTATCAAATTTTGCGTAACCGAGGTAAAAGTTAGTCGGGTCGGGTAGGGAAGAGTATAATCGAGAATAATAGGTTGCATAGCAAGCTCGAGGAGCACTACTGAATACGTAAGTTAGAGGAAAGAAGGAATAAGGAAAGGTGAAACGCATTCGTACCAGAGAGCCTTAAAAAAGGATTGCCCAGGGAGGCTACCGTTTATCAGCTGCAAGCTCGGTGCGGCTGACAAGCTATTACTGCACGTGAGATCGCCTTTGCATCGAGATTGAATAGATCGAAGCTCTTGGAAAATAGCTAACCGAATGGAGAAAGAGATGGAAAAGAAGGAAGAAGAGATAGATAGAATCGAAGAAAAGAAAAAGGAGAACCGCTTGGAACGAGGTCATGTTAAATTCGACCATGGGGTGAATTAAAGGACAAGTTATACGTTTCTTTTCATCTTCTTACATCTCTATTGGACTATGGTTCTCATCTCTCTCTCTCTCTCTCTCTCTCTCTCTCTCTCTCAATTTGACCGATCGATAAACGGAACTCTGCTAGTCTCGAATCTAATAATTCTTTCGATCGGTCGGTTTCTTCGTTCTTCGAACGGAGAAGCAATTTTCGAGATAACTCGACGGCACTTTCGTTTCGATATCGTTTAACCTCCTACGATGATGCCTCGTTCACTTAATTATCGTCGAGTAAACTTCCACGTGATCGAGCTCGACTCGTAGAGCTTCTCTCCTTCTTCCTTCTTGTTACACATTACAGCGTTCAATAAACAGGATATCGGACTGGGTTTATGTCTCCTATCAAACTTCGACTGTCTTTCTCTACCCTTTCCTTTATCTTTCCTACTTATACTTTCTATCTCTCTTATGTCGTATCACCAAGATGTCTTTTCGAGAACGATTAATCTCGAAATGCAATCAGCTATCTTGTTATATCGCGTGAAAGTTTTATAGGCAAAGTAGAAAAGAATGTAAAAGGGGATGGGTTTAGCTAAGTGTCGTTGTAGTCTGCCCTTTCTCGAATATACTCGTACGTATTATAGCCAGGAACTGTAACAGCAGCTAGCAGCACGTCGTCTTGCACGTTAAACTCGTTTCGAAAGATGCTCGACGCGAGAGAAGCGAAGTGAAGAGAGGAGAAGCACGTGCCAGCGGTTTACGAGCGAGAAGGGTCGTACGCCGGTCTTCGTGCTTTTACGGCCGTTAGTTACTCACGGTTCGTTACTTACCTACCACGGCAACCTTCGACGAAGCTGACCGAAGACTTTACGTCTCATCCTCGCGCACATCGACAACTTCGAACTCTCCTTTTATTACTAGATGCACCTGCAACGTCAATTTTACGAATTTACACTCGCATTCGAAGTCATACGGGAATAAGGAAGTCCCCTTTCCCGACTTGGCTCCTATGAATTTATCTATCGGTATCATTGGATTACCGATGTATCCGTATCGCTTTCAAATTTTACATTTTCGTTTATATCAAAAGATATCTATAAGTAACGAGTTAGAAAAGAGAAAAAAAAAAGTAATGTCGCATTGGCCATCCGTTAGAGTTAGTGATCGTTACGCGGGCCGATTCCATTATCGATATCTCATCGATCGAACTTTTCGAACATTGTTACTCGTAAATCAAGAAAAGTATCACTTCGCGCGGAAGCGGAGCTTCTCTTCGCGTTCGAAAGGCACTGATTTCGCGCGTCATATACCACTTTTTCTCTTTCCCTCTCTCCCTCTTTTACTCTTTTTCTCCCTCTTTCAAATAAACGCTTTGGTAACACAAAATGGCTAAGAGAAATCCTCGACGATTTATCATTCGCTTCGCTTTCGAAAAGCATATCGCAGTTTCACGATCGATTCTACATCGAGCGCGCACCCTGTTCTTGTATCTACACGTAGCTATAGCCAAAGGGGTTGGAAGAGAGAGAGAGAGAGAGAGAGAGAGAGAGAACAAAAGTGTAGGCACGCTCAACACACGCGCATACATACGTCTCCAACGTGTTCCGCACGAACGCACATTCGTTTTTCTCCTCTCGATAGCATTGCATTTTTCACGAACCCTCTTCCACCTCCATTTACCACCCTCTCTTTTCTCTTCTCCTTCCTTTCCTTTCTCCTCTCCTTTCTACTCTTTTTATACCTCTATTCTCGCGTTCGTTCTTTCGATTAGATCTTGAATATTTCGTAAATTTTGCGTTCAAGCGAAACCTCGTTCTAATATGAACGCGCTTCAGAAAACTTTATACTCTCTATAGGTTTTACGGTATAATTAATTATTTTGTTCAAAAAAAAAAAAAAAAGGACAAGACAAATAACTAAAATTTCATTCATATTCTATACAGTTTTAATAAACTGTCAAGATTAATAATAGTTATAAATATATTTAGCTTGATTGTAATTTGAAGAGATCGAATAGCTCTTATTTTCCTTCCATCAAAGATCCACCGTCTTTTCTTTTTTCGACTTATTCTCTTTCCTTCTTCTCCTTCCGACCACCGAGCTTAACGATAACGAGCGAAGAGGATAAGAAGGGAGGAAAGGGCGGTAGCGAGGGAGGAGATAAATTCGGCGCGTGACTGTGAAACGGAATTTCGAGCTTTCGAATTCGACATTGCCTTCGAAAAGGAAACCTCCGTTCCCGATGCAGAAAAGAAATTCCCAGGCAGTTGTGAGCCGGAAGATGTACCCTCCTCTTCCCTTTACATGTGTACGTATACACACACCCACGCTCTCTATCTCTTTCGAAGCTCCTTGACTATCCTCCTTCGTAACGTCAAGAATTCGTACACTCCTCGCGACAGATTTTCTAAAGAATTTTCTTTTGCAAAGAGTCCCAAGAACACCTGAAAATCGTTTTAAAGACTCTCGCATAAGAAAATTTTTATACTCGCTGACGTTCATATTTTTTATTCCGAGTCGAAGATCATCCAAGATGAGACGAAGGGGCGAATATATCGCGAGGAGAGATGATCGAAGAAACTTTAATAAGTTTAGCGCCTGGTAAAAGCGATACGACCGCAACGAACTTCGAAAGAAGTCTTCGACCCATCGTCGTAAATAACATCGGACTACCGGTAAAAATTTATGCGCTCGTCGAAAAGTCGTTCTCGCGACCATCTTCACGCTGACCTTCTTAGAAGAGTACACAGAAATAGAATTACTCGTGGACAAAGACTACGATAAAAATTATTAAAAATCTTGCGTTTCTTCTTCTTCGTTTTCTTTCTTTTCTCTGTAAAATAGATTTCCAATGTATTGGCCATTATCATTATGATTTTCTAAGAACAAAAATAGGACGAGTTAAAAGAAATTAACGTTATTTCAGGATTAATTAAACATTCCTTTAAGGATTAAATTCAATTTTCGAAACTTGGACAAAGAAATGTTTATATTTTTAAGGACAGCCTTTACAGATTGACTCGGGTAAATTGTTCCCATAAATGCCTTTCTGCGTGCAAGAGAGGTAGAGAGGAAGGAAGGGAGAGAGCGTTTACGTGGCTCGCAAAAAGGTACGTCGTAGCACGGAATAGAGTGAAGTAAGTAAAGAGGAGAAGAGAAAAGAGAAGAGAGAGAGAGAGAGAGAGAGAGAGAGAGAGAGAGAGAGAGAGAGAGGTTTGTTCCACAGGCAAGCGCCGAAATACTTTATGCTAAACTGAGTTTATGCCGCGAGCGTTATTGAAACTCCAAGTGGGGTTCCGCTAGCAGCTCGACTAGAGGCCAAGGGGGTGAACTGCCTTAAAGGTCAGAAGCGAAACACAATATCCGCGAACTTATTTATCACGTCGCGGTCCTACCCTTTTTTCCTCCTTTTGCCTCTTTCATTTCCCACGCTAAACACTATATCACCTTTCGAAACTTAAGCTCCGCGTCGTTTCCGCATATCTCGACAACGATTACTTACTCGCTCCTCGACATTTCTTCTTTATCTATCGTTATTTTTTTAATTTTTCAATTAAACGCATTTATTACGTCGAAGGATGGAACGATACCGACGCATCGAATGAGAATAGGAAGAAGAGATGATCAGAAACAATGCTGAGCTCGAAGAAGCTTATACGTAGTGCGAGATAAAAAGATGCTTCCTTCCGGGCAGGAGCTATTAAAATCGTACCATTACGGAATATGCGAGGTGTATCCTCGTCGACGGTTTTATTTCATTACGTCGTTTGCACGGCTAACGAAATTACCGCAATTTCGCGGCGTGCCGGCCGCGCATGAGCGGAGCGGAGACGCTACCAACACCGGCCAAGCTTGTTTTACCGTTTCTGCCCTCCTGTAAACCATGTAAAGCGCATATGTATGTATCTCTATCTCGCCCGGAGGATCTCGTCCTTCCGTTTCCGCTTGCACGCTTTCAACTTCCTTTACTCCCTCACTATTACTCCTCACTATTACACCTTTCCCTCTTTTCATCGATCCGTAAGAACAATTGCCAGCAAAACAAATGAATTAGATCTTCAGTGATGAGATGCAATCTCGAGCAAAGATTTCTTTTGATTTCCGCCGATTCAAAATTCAAAACTTTTCTCTCTCTCTCTCTCTCTCTCTCTCTTTATTTTTTATGGAATTCACTTTATTTATCCCGTACAATCTAATATCCGTCCAAGACGCGAAGAGCTCGGGAAAAGAATAAAAATGATGAAAGAATAGGCGGAAACCGAGCGAATTCCTGCGCCATTCCGTCGGAGTTAGGCGCAGCTAGGTCGCGATGCAAGCCGATTTACGTGGCCGTAACTCGTAAGGGGTTGCTTGAATATGAAAGAGTATAAATTATAGCGGCTACTAGGACCCTCTTGCCGTTGGAGAAGCTGAAAGAGGAAGAAAAAGAAAACGAGCTGCTTGACGGTGGAACGAATCACCGAAAAGGTTTTGCTGACTCGTGCCCGAAAGGGCGCGCAAGTCCTCCGGGCTTTTAATACGGCATCGTTGCACCTAAAGGCTCCACGGGAAATTAGTTTTTCCCTGACACTCTCTAGTCCGTTCCCTTCTCTTCTCTCTCTCTCTCTCTCTCTGTCCGATAGCACCATCATCGCCCGTCTCCAGTCGAGCTTCGCTTCTTCCTCCCAACCTCTCCTCCATTGACCTGACGTATTACCCTTCGACCTTTTGTCGCGCGACCTTCTTCTTTTTTTCTACACGGTGAATGTCAAAATACCAGCAGCATTATCGTCTCTTTTCATCCCTCGTTCTGCCTTTCCCCTCTACGAGCCTCTATCTTTCTTTCTTCCTTCCTTCCTCCCTCCCTCCCTCCCTTCCTCCCCTCTTTCCTTTTTCGGTTTATTGAATCGCGCGAATGCGAATCTTTCTGTACGAGTTAGACGAGTGCTCCGTTTTTCATTCGTGCATATTTCCACGTCGCTTTGTCGAATCGATTCAAGGAATATGGATGTGTTTCTTTTCTTTTCTTTTTTTTTTTTTTTCTTTTTTTTCCATTTTTCCATATGACTCCAAATTTGGAAAATCGGACTATTCGATCGGAGCTACCGACTGCTATATTTTTGCACTAACTTTTTAAGGAGCGTCTTATCGTACGTGAAAATGTTTTTTAAATTTAGATGACTTTTTACGATGTATTATCATTCGAGAGGGTATATTGCGATATCACAGGCATTGACGTCGTCGATATCATTGACGCACGGCGTTCATTTCATCGGAGATAAGTTTAAATATAGATGGAATTTTTTTTTCGACAGGACGGCGCTCGCGCGCGAACGCGAATATAGATAGTTTTCTATTCGTAGTAGATGCGTTGCGCTTATTTTCAGTAGAACATTTTTATTGACGTCGTTCCGTTGATGCGTCGTTAACGTCATCGTCGACGTTCGTTTATTCTCGTTTAGTTTCACGCAGGTGGGTTCATGCGCGCATATATTTGGGTAATGTATTTCAAAGAATCCGCAAAAGCGATCGAACGTAGCTAACTACCGTAAAATCGTTGAAACTATATTTACGAAGCGTTCAAATTACTGAACAACGACACCACGAATTCAATGACCGTCAACGACAAACAAAGTGGTTATATAGATAACGTAACCAAGACCACGCACGAATATTTGAATATTTTCAAATATATAAAATCCCACGAGTATCGACGTCTACGTTTATAAGAAAACTTGACGGTGCTAGCAACGAAACGATTTCTCGCTCGACTCACGAACGAGAAAAGACAGGGGGAAAATATTTTCCAAGCTTCTTATGGCTTCTTTCTCGGCCGATCGACTTTGCAACCCCCTAAGGACAAAATTGTGGTCCTTTAACCGATGTCACCCTCGCACGAGAGGGTAGTTGCATACGGAGTCTTCTGCATCGTCCCCTTTTTCGCCCTCACCCTTGCCCAAGCCTCACCTTCTCTCTCTCTCTCTCTCTCTCTCTCTCTCTCTCTCTCTCTCTCTCTCTCTCTCTCTCACCAGCGCATATATCCGATGGTGACCCCAATTTCGATCGAGCTCCGGAGCCACTCGGCGCCACATTGTCCTCGCATCTCGAGAACCCTTTGTACTCTCCGCTCTCTATCAACGACGATGTCGACGTTGTCGACGTAGTCGTAGTCGTCCACCATCTTCTACTCATCGTCCTGCTCGTAATAATAACGGCCGAGTCCTGTTCGTAGTTAAGCTGGATTGGTCGACGGACTACTAGGCAAGACTCTCCTAGTGCAATCATCCTGGATTACTGCGAGACCTTTTGACCGACGTATTTGAAGCTTATCGTCTGGTATATTTCTCTTATATACTTGTCTCTTGGAATTTAGTCGAACAATTGTGTTCCGCGAGTTTTGGACTTAAAGGTACGTACGTAAAAAGAAGAAAAAAAAAAAAGAAAAAAAAGAAGAAGAAAAAAGAAAAAAGTAAAGAGACCTCCAATGATACCGTCGTTAACGTCATCTCGTCGAGAAATATTTCATTTTTGAAACGCCATCGAAAAATAATTATCGCAAAGGTCGAGTCGAGTTTAATTCCCGTCAAATAGAAAAAGGATAAACGGGCTTGTGTGCGCGCCGAAAAGACACCGGTCTTTTCTTTTCTTCGTGAATCGAACTCGAGGAGAGCGTTATCGCGAATTAAAAGCGATTAAAAGGAAAGGTATTTTTGCCTTTGACGGAGCTGTCGAGTTCGAGGCGCGAAAATCGAAAAACGATTCGGGATCATTGGCGAAGAAAGGCCGTTAATCTTCCCACACAGGAGGAGGGAGACTAGAGACGTACCAGGTACTCTCTCGTGCCTGGTCTCGCAGAGGCGCCTCGTCATTAATCACCGAGGGCCGCTCTTCTTATCGAACGCGCGGCAACCGCTCGAATTCAATAAGCGCAAAGCGTAATTTTGCGCGGGGGTTATTAGGGGCACCTTCAAGGCGAACCTTCTACCTCAAGATCGTTAATCGAATTGCGCCTCTTGGCTGCTGGAAATGCGCCGCTACGATACGCTTCTTGCTTCACAAGAGCTGAGCTTCGGGTCGAGTCGAGCCACGAGTACGTCACTTCTTTTTCTTTCAAAAGGACTTTCGAGTATCGTCAACAGGTCCCTAAGAAACTCTCTGTTCTAAGACGAGAGTGCCGTCGGGTAGAGAATTACGAAAGAACAAAAAAAATAGGAATATCTATAAGAATTGCCTCCACGCAATTCCCCTTTTTAACCTGTTCGATCGTTTATCTTTCCTTTCCTCTCACATTTTCCATTTAAATAAGGAAAGCAAAATGACGCATGTGAACCTGAGTTATTCGTAGTATATATGTATGTAACTAAATTCAGGGGAGTAAGCAACAGGCAGCGTGGCTTTATATGATAACTTATCAGCATGCACATATTTATATATCATTTACTTGAAAGGGTATGAATACATATAACAAGAAGCATATGTATCTAGGTGCGTTAAAGCGATAGCTTTGATTTATGAAGCGTATAATGTCCTCAAATTTTTTTCGATTCGAAAGTATTTCGATTGAAAATCATAAATAAGAAAGGAACCCCTTTAAAGTATGATAAATGCCGTGAAATGGGCCAGGAGATTTTTATAATACTCATGATCTACCTTACTTAATCGAAGAATCGAATGCCTCCTTTTATATAATCGACAGGAAGAGATGAACGATCAAAGTCACAGACCTAAGCCACTCTTATTCTCGGCGGTACGATCGACGGAAAAATGAACTCGGGTTCTTTCCGCTTAAAAATAATCTTTAAGAATCATTAACCTAAATCCTGAAGAAGCCACGAGGCTTAACTCTCTCTCTCTCTCTCTATCTCTCTCTGTCTCATATCCATTTTCCTTCTCTCTTCCCTTATCGCT
The DNA here is from genome assembly GCF_910589235.1 of Vespa crabro. Classification (NCBI taxonomy): domain Eukaryota; kingdom Metazoa; phylum Arthropoda; class Insecta; order Hymenoptera; family Vespidae; genus Vespa; species Vespa crabro. The sequence continues at coordinate 358,510 of NC_060955.1, forward strand.
TTCCCTCGACGGGAAATTTTGAACTTCCTTACAGGGGTAGTTTCATCTTGCGCTCCGATCGAGCTGAAAATTGCAGACCCGCTGCATTTTGTCAGGTAATCGAGAGCATCGGATTTCGAATCGTTCACGCGATTAAGTACGGATTAGCTGAGAGAAAAGAAGAGAAAAGGATAAAGCTTTTTCTCTTGCATTTGTCGTGTACTTTGAACGAGACAGTGATGTATCGACCATCGTTTGATACGGCGGATGGTTCACAATGTCCGTTAGATAATATTAGTTTTTTTAATTTTGGTTTTTTTTTTTTTTTTTTTTTTTTTTTTTTTCCTTTTTTGACTACACGTGCAGTCTAAATGAATTTCATCGTTCGCCGAGCTTCTTCAAATTCTCTTGCATGCTTACAAAAGAATTTAATCGTCGTACATAGGTACGTACGTGCCATGCGCATATGTACTGGAAGAGAAATCGACGATAAATGGACGAGTTGAAAAGCAGGAATTATTCGTGCGTATGATAAAATAAAGAATGAGAGTTGGCATTGTTCGTTTATCTTTGATGCGTCGAGCCAGAAGGGTATGCGCATGAAAAGAGACAGACAGAGGGAGAGAGAGAGAGAGAAATTGCCTTCGGAGATGTATTCTCTCTGTAATTTGTTCAAGTCTATTCGCGCTAAAGAAATTTGTAATATAGTTTTAACCAATGGCAAACGTTGGGATGTTCAATTAAGTTTTCATTCCGCATAGAACAATGCCTTGCATTTAAACGCGAGAGCAACGAGGCGATCCTCAAAGCCGATCCTCGTTCTCGAAAATGACGATTCTAATGTAAAACGAAATAACGTTCCTCTCGTTTCTTTCTTTCTTCTCATTTGGAAGGAATTTTTGACGTTTTTGTTCGTTTACACTTTAAAAATACATTTGGAGCATAGGAGAAAAAGATAGAAGTACCATAAGAGGGTAGGGAAAAATTGAGAAAAGGGACGTTGCACTTGAAACTTTCCATGGAAAAGCAGAGTACGCATATCGGTAAGAACCAAGTTCTAAACGGCCGCGCGAGAAATGCGGTCGACGATCGCGAACGCGATGTTCTATTCCTGTGGAAAATGCGACAGGAAATAGCCAAGACGAAAGCGGCCTCGCTTTGCTATGCAAAATCGAGAAAAACGCTCGGTTCGACGGCGAGCGGTCTTTCGCGGAGATCGCCAGCTCGCAAAAGCGGCCAGACGAGACGAAACGAGAGTGGACCAGACAGGGGCCAATGCCAAATCTTTGCCAACCCTGGCTACCCATGACGGCCATTTTTGTTCTTTCTTTTAAAGAACAGAAACATTCTATCTCGAAACGTTGCGTCCTTTCGTCCGCTTCTTCCTCCCTCTCCTCGTTTTATGCAAATACAGAGCTTCTTTTGAATTTCTTTCGATCGCGCGAGCTTATATGATCGGGAAAAAATCGAGTTTGAATTTCGTTGGTAGGTACGCGCGAAATATGAAAGTCGAAAGAAGAAGAGAAGGAGAAGAAAGAGGGCCAATGCCATATCTTCAACACGGTTGACAACTCCAAACGCAAGAGACTACGTGAGAGACGACAATAGAGGGAGAAGAACTAACGATAAAACGAACGAACGGAGAAAGTTTTAAGCCACGTTCATCCCGAAACATCGCGAAGCGAACGCATCGAGAGAGGAGGGAGAGAGAGAGAGAGAGAGAGAGAGAGAGAGAGAGGGAGAAGAAAGAGGAGAGAACTCTGGACCGACTTTGACTACGATTCTGAAGAAAACCGGTGCTTCGCGTAGAAACGCTACGAAAAAGAGGGATAGAGAAAGAAAGAGAGTAGGATTCGTCGACGAAACGACGTTCTTGAAAAACTTTTCTGACGCTTCTGCGCTCGCGGTTGTTAAAATAAAAGAAGAGGAATCCGGTTTCTCTCTCCCTCTCTCTCTCCCCCTCTCCCCCTTTCTTATAAAAGAAGAACAGAGGAAGGACGAAAGATAGAAAGAGCTTCGACCGTTTGGGAAATGAAATGCCACGGAATTGGAAAAGTTTAAATGCGAGCAAAAAGAAGGAAAAGGAGGAGGTAGAGAGGAAGAGCGTTTTACGGAAATCGTCGCGCTCGTCGTTATTCGCGAAAGCAACCTACTCGCTCCAAGAAAGAAGAATCCTAGATCCGTTGGCGCGGAGATATCTCGAAAAGTAAGAGCTTTGCGAATAGTTTCACGAACGACGAAACGCGTGTAATTAAGATCCGCGCGAAGCCAAATTTCTAATCCTCATTTTGCCTTGCGTTAACAGCCGACATAGATGCACTCGCGAAAGCATTGGTAGAATAAGTTTCGCGGTCTGATTGTTAGTTGCGCTACGTTTTAGGTGTGAACGTAACTTGATGCCAAAAGGAGAAGAAAAGTGATAGAAGATAGAGGAGGACAGTCGACGAGAGTGCGACGGGTCAACGAGAGCCAAGACCAAGTCGGGATCCTCGCGCCTGACTCAGTCGACGACTAAAAGCTGACTATAAGCATGGCCAGCGTGCAGAGCTTTCTATTCCTGGCGAAGATCCACAGAGTCGTGGACCCCCACGAACTCGAGCTCTCTCTCGCTCTCTCTTTATGCACCGATCCAGACTTAGAAGAGCATCTTTCCACTCCTAGTCGGGACGACCATACTCGATCTTTACAAGGAGAGACCTTCGTTCCATTTCCGGGCGAAGAAAATCTACCAATCTACCGGCAGTCTCATAAAGGAGTGTGGCTATCGATTCTCTATTATTATCACCCGAACGGATCGCATATTTTTTCAGACGCTGACCACAAAAACTTTTTTAGATTTTTAAAAGCATTTTGGCATTAAATTTTGACGTTAAGAGAGACGAATTAATCAGCGATATATTCTCCGACACTCGGCGCAAACAAGGCTCCGTAGACCACTTGAAAATTCGTTCGATTGCCGAGGCTCGTTCAACTCTGACGAATGCCGTACGTTTAGAACCACGAATTACGTTACGAGAGCGACTTATCGATAATATTCGATTGAAAAACAACGTTATGTTACAAGCTTTATTATACAAATGATATAAGAATAAGAGGAATTTGCGTTAATACTCTACTTTCCGCGGGAAAAAAGGGATATTCGCGATAATATCAAAACGGCACTCCTCGACGAGAGTATGTTTGGCTAACCGACTTTTGATTTAAAAATAGTTCATCTCCCCGTTTATACCTGCATTCATTCAAGCTCGTTCAATTTTCCATTGAACTTCTCGCGAAAGTTCTTCTTCACACGTCTTCTTCTCCTGTGCGATGCCGTCGGAGGCACTAACGATGCGTTCCTCTTTCAATGATTTTTTTACGTCAAAGCAATGCGCCTTAAAACGTCGTACCTCTTTGTAAAAACGAAAAATTCTTGGCTTTTGTCGCGGATCTATCGCGAACTAGAACGATCTAGCAACTAGTTCGACTTTTCCAGAACTTATTACATAGACAGCTTTTCCAGGACGCGAATCAATACGAACGAAAATATTCTCAAATGGCAAGTAGTAAAAGCTATAGCGAGCGTTTAAAAACATTCTTGAATGGTAAAAATTATTCGTAAATAGATCTGTGTCGATAAAATATTTTCTTATTTTTCAGTTCGATTTATCCGACGAATCGATAATCTCTATGCCACCTGGAATAACTTTTTGTTCGCTTATTTCGATTAAATATCGTCTAGTCTGCGTAAACCGATAAATTATTATATTTCTCCGTTCTATATTTATTTTTTAAACATCTCTTTTTAGAAATAGGATTGCCTGATTATAATAAACGTCTAAGACAATTAGCAGAATTATTGAAGCTAAGTGAAACGGCGTAATTCGTACTTAAAATTTCTTAATAATTCATTATTATAATTCTCGTAGTTGGAGGGAAACGATCAAAGTTTCTTCGAACTTGAATGTTCGTTCTGTCTTCGATGCTCACAGCACCGAAGGAAAGGAAATCCCTCGGACGAAAATTTTTGTTCCCGGTATTAAACGCGTCTGCCGTCCAAACTTCGCGGCCGTTCTCTCTTCGCTGCATATTTCATTCGGTGTCGACGAATTCTTAACCAAATAATCCGGGCCACGCGATGAAACGTGCTTTTCGGTTTAAAGTTAGTCTTAGTCTTAAGCCCGCCGGCCGTCTCTCATAAGAAAAAGGCATAGGACTAAGGTATATCACGACAATTTTTCTACCATAGCTAAACCGTAATAACGTAAAGTATTAATAAATAAGAGAAAATATTCGCGTAGAACGATATAGCATTTTCCTCCGCTGAAGGGGAATTTGGATGAATCGAGGCCGCGCTCAATCGTACATTTACCATAAAGCGGGAATAATACGATCGGGGAGAGCGAGAGACACGGCAGGACGTTTCCATTCGATCGATGCGAGATTAAATCGAAACTGTCACGGTTCGAGGGAGCTCTCCCCCGCTCCTAAGCGGCCGGCCACGCACGCTCCCTCGCTCGCGGTAAAACATCATCGACGTATGTTCCAGAGATGCGTTTCGCGTCGAAATGACCGCGATGCCACATGACGAAGAACTCCGAGAAAGCTTAGTGCCGTGTTACCGATTGTTGGTTTCATAGTACGGTATGTACCTGTACCGCCACGGGGGATAGTCCACGCAACATTTCCCATATTCGAACCGATCGATCGGTTTGCTGGCAAACGAAACAATGTCCAATTCGCCTGCTCTATTTGACGGATACGTATTAGCGATTGGCCTCCGGCTGGCTCTCCCAGTCTCTCCTTCCAAACATCTTCTCCTCTCTCCATCTCACTGTCTCTTCCTCACTCGCACACATATATGCGGAAGATATTCGTATGTATGTATATCAGCTTCTCTGTACGTTCTCTTAACTGCCTACGGGCATTGCAGGAAATTCGAGCTAGCTTACGAGCGATGCAAACGGGGTCTCTTTTGGTGATGCTCCATTATTAGTCGATCCCTTTACTCGCTTCTCCGATACTTTGTAAAAGCAACCGACTAACGAATTAATTAATACCAAAGAGGTTCGTACGCACTGTTTACGTTTGCGATCGAATTTTCGATTATAAAGATTTTAACGAAGAATATTTCATAAGAACGAACTGATAGAACGGGAGTAACTACCATCTGCTTTCTCGCGGCTTTTACACATCTTTGACTAGATTTACGTATCTCGAGTTCGACGCAAACCTTGAGAGAGGAGCGAGAACTTTAGTTCGCTCGCGACTATATCGAAAGGCACGATACATATTTCTTCGAAACTTTGCTGCGGAAAACTGCCAAGGGGGAGGAGGTTACTCCTTCGTTTCCTCTTTTTCCTCCTCCACTTCCTTCTTCCGCCTTATGGATGACTGATCGAAGAAACGCAGCTTGATGCGGACTTCCGCGAGAAGATAAAGTGGCGAGTCATCGTTTTAGCGGGTTCAAAGGATGGCACAGATAGGGATAGAGAGAGAGAGAGAGGGGGGGGGGAAGAAGAGTACCCCCGTCCGTCGAGGAAAAAAGAAAAATAGGGCAAGGCCGATCCTCCTTATTGTGCTGTAATGTACTTGCCAAGAATAGGGTCGATCGTCCTTCTTTCCTCGTACGCGTTTTAAGTCCATGCCGCGAGTGTCAAGGTAAATACGACGGATAAGTTGTAGAGAGGTAGATAGAGAGAAACGACGTCTTTCTTCTTGTTAGCCTTTTCACGTACGACACTTTATAGGTACGAGTACGTTGGCTAGTTTGCCATTTAATTTCCCTAAGGCATTCGATATTCGCCTTTGTTCTCATAGCTTGACTTCTTGCGAGTACGTGCATATGAAGTTTTAAAAGCTTTGGTTTTATCGATCCTTGAAAATACTCATTAAAGTAAAATTATACTATTCTATTATATAATATATTAGACTTTTTCTCTCGTAGGATCGTTATTCGCGACGTCGTCGATTCGAAACGAGAGGAAATAAAAAAAGAAAATATATGCATACGTATGATATTATATTTAAGCACCTTTGAAGATAGATTCATGGTAGAAGGAATATTCCGTGTTCGACAAACATCGTTCTCACATCTTTTCCGCGTTTCTCGGCGAGAAACATAATTTCATTTCCTCACTTCGTCGCAAAGTCGCCTGCTGAAAGCCGCAAAAGAAATTGTCGTCGGTAAAACGTTCGATAAGGAGAGAGAGAGAGAGAGAGAGAGAGAGAGAGAGAGAGAGAGAGAGAAGAAAGAAGTAAAAGTAGTAGGTGTAGGTGTGGACGACGTTTAATCCAGTTAAATCGCAGCCACCGCCATCGCCAAGACCGACACCAACGAGAACACCGAGAGCACGTCCACGTCCGAACGAGAATGGTTAAGTCGAGTGGATCCCACGAAGGTGACGAGAGACTCGGGAAAACGTTCCTCTTAAGCGCCACGAATTTCACGGGGTTTGACTCTCGAGTGCTTCCTTCACGAGGAGACTTCTCGCATTATCGCTTCGAGAACGGTGACGATCCTCTTGCCGCGACAACGACCTTCCAACTTGGACTACATCTCTCTCTCTCTCTCTCTCTCTCTCTCTCGATCTTGGAAATAACTATATATATATATATTTTCCCCGCTTACTTTCTCGCCGATAAAACGTCGATTCGAATTTTAGGTCGAGACAAGCTTTGGCTCATTTTTATTACAAATAAAAAGGCAATCGTCTGCTAATCGAATCATTATCGTAACTCAAACTCGTGATTTTGATTGAGATAGGAAAGGCTCGATACGTAATTATAGATGACACGCGACGATCCTTTAAGAAACAAGAAAAAGTATTTTCTATCGAGCTTTTCCAACGAGTTTCTTTCGGTTTTCGCGACCCTCCGGTTTCACGACCACTTAAGGAACGTTCTCATTAACGTTCGCTTATCGAAGGACGACATCGGGATGGGTCTTAAAGAAGGCTCGAGAACCTCGACGTGACCTGTCGAGCGTTCGAATATGGCCGCTCCACGATTTATTTCCTTCGAACGTGCTCGCATTTACGTACTTAAAGATCGTACTTAAGAGCATCCTCTCGACCGTTCCTTCTAATATACCACCAAGAGAGACGAGTATTATACAAGTTTTTGAAAGTAAATATCTCGAGGCTAATCTCGTCGCACTTAACTCGTCGATAATTGTGAATAAATTACGTCACCGTAAAATAAATATCTTTCTATATCATAAATAATGAATCGATTCCTTTTTAAGGTCCGTCGAAACGTCAGGACGAAAAGTTTTATTAATTGATTAATCAATTTTATAATCTTTGAGAAAGTACATAGATATAAATAGGTGGTTATATGTAAGTGTTTACATAGCGATAGGCGCGCCCCGTCGATGCATCTTATTACAGAAGCTTGGAAGGAAAAGCCGAACCGTGACTTCCAAGTGTTTGCCAAAGGTTCTCGTCACTTAAGGTAGCTATTAATTAATTTCGCAGTTGCCTAAGGCGTACCTTACTACTACTCTCTTCGTAAAGCATCCACCTCGGTAAATTCGGCAAGAGTTTTCTCTCTCTCTCTCTCTCTCCCCCTTTCTCGTTCTCTTCTTGGGTCTTGTGAACGCGTAGAAACTACAATCGCATTGGTTTACATCGTACGCGTTTAGATGCCGTTAATAGCTCTTCACAGAGGAAGGAGATTTGAAAGACGACAATGAACGCTTTGTCCCTTTTTACCCATCAATCCCCGTTTCTCTCTCTATTTGTCTACTTTCTTGGGAAATCGTTTTATTAGAATTTTCAAATCAAGGTCGATCTGGAAGTCTCTATCGTTTAACCCTCTGTCAGGACACAAGCTCGAAGCTAAACTAGTTGCAGAAATCCTTTTACTTTTTTAAACGTCCGTTCTTTTTCGATTCGTCGACGGAAGGTCAAAGTTCTGGTACCGTCTTTCCGGACGCTCCATCAATGCCAAAAAGTTTCGGAGCTAAAGATTCAAAGCTTCCCGAAAGAGAGAAATCTTTAGAGCTGTTGGAGCTACTTGAAATCGGACGCGCTATGCAGCGTCGTCAGAGTTTCTTTGGAAGCAACATTGTTGATCGATGAAGTCGAGAAATGAAGAAAAGAAAGAGGAAAGCGTTTTCGGTCGTTGGAGACGTTTAAGAAGCGAGGGAAATTTATGGATCGCCATGAAATTTCATAAACACCGAGTTTAATAAAAGTATATTAGGAAAGTGGGGATGGGATTCGTCGCGCAATGGTAGAAATCATTTTTCACTTCGGGTAAGAGAAGATGTACGCGCTCGTCGGGGGATATAAAGCGCTGGCGGAATATTTAAAGCGTCGCAATGCGGGATCGGATCTATCATCGCTCAGGATATAAAGTCGCGACTGTGTTCGTTCGTTAGAAAGTATACGAAAGAATACGTTCGAAAGATATTTATCGAAGGATGTCCTATAGTCAAACGTTCGATTTCTTTCGAAGACGAACGAGGTGAATCACCTTTCGTCTGTGATATCGTCAATTCGCGTGCCTATTTTTTTCTTTTCTTTTTTTTTTTCTTTTTTTTTTTTTTGTTTCTTTTTTTCTCTCGTCGCGAATCTCGAAAATAGGTAAAGCGCATTAATCTCTTCAACAAGGGGAACGAACGATCGCGTCGAGCGATTCCCGATGCAGCTGCTTCCCGATGTAGAATCACGGATATGCGGACCGACGATCGTTAGGCGTGTCTCGCGAACCGTATCGCGCCTCGTAGACTCCCGCTAGACGGAAAAGAGGAACGCACGTAAAAGACGTTCCTATCCTTTGCGCTTTATCGCAAAATAATTCAACGGGTCGTACCTGTCCTATTCCCTTAGAGACCTTTTCTGAAATTTTGATAAACTTCTATCGTTTTCTCCTCGTCTGCGACTAGTTTATTTCCTTCCTCGAAATTTTCGATGACGCGGAGGAACGCGTTTCTATAAAGACTCGCCTTTTTAACTCGAGCTCGAATCAGATGGAATTTGTTTGTTAGATTTTGAACTCGAAAGTCAAAGATATACCAAATAGATAGACCCGTGACGTTCGCAAATATGTAGAGTATATGAGAGTCTTTCCGTAGCAACAAATCTTCGTTTGCAAGCAGTCTCTCAACGGTCTCTCCCACCGGAGTACATGAACTAGATTCGAACGAGCTTCGGTTATTCCGAAAGTTCGCGGAACGCTGACGGAACTGAGAAAGGCGTTATGGAAAATGGTAAAGGGACGTAAAGTGCGACTATCCACGACGGGTCTCATCGTTGTAGTTCGCGCGATATCTCTTGGTCACGGCTCCCGTGGGATCGACGCTGAGCCCGAAGTCGTATAAGTAGTACATTTGTCATACAGCAACGAGTAGATTCTACCCACCTAGATGGTAGACTTTTACATACCCGCATACGAGCGTGCGCGCGTATACGTCTGGGGGAAGCTCTCGGCCTCGCGCCAACATTTCTCGTCATTTTTCGCTATCGTTTCTCCACTTCCCTCCGATACCGACGGAGCCGATCGGACATCGATTCGATCGGAGAATTAGATTTTTCCAAAAGCGATCCGGTAAGTTAAAGTGACATCGATCGGGAAACGATGCTCCGTGGTATAGCCCGAACGAAAGCCTAACTAATGCGTCTAGACGAGATCTGGGCCTGGTGTTGGAACGGTGTTTCGCTTTAACCACATCGAAGGTATGGATACCACCTGCGTTAGAATTACCGGAGAGCTCGTTGTAACTTCCGAAGAGAGCGCCCGCGGATTGGCTCATTGCCATCGTGCGACTTTTTATCGTCTTCGCTTCGAAGAATCTTCCTCCGTTCTTGGTTAAGTCCATTTCATGATCATATAAAAGAGCTACGGCTTTATATAGCTTTACCGTGAGGAGCAATAATAGCGAATGCGAAAGTACCCTTCGCTTTTTCCCCTTTTCGCCCGTATATCGAAATTAGCGATGACCGTATATCGAGATGGATCTCGTTTATCCATTTTTCTTTTTCCTTTTATAGTTTCGAAAGGGAAGCCTAATTTGATTGTCATCTCTCGTCCTTATCACCGAGATAATTTTTGAATCTTGATTATTTCGATAGAAGAAGTGTACCGGTTGAGCTTCGGGACGTCCCTGTAGACAGGGGGGAACTCGCATTTCGCGACATTGCAGACACATAGTCAGACGGTCCTCGCTATTTATAGGCCCGGATCTTTAGTGAGACCGCGTGCGCGAGACGCGTACGAGAGTCTAGCGAAAGGAAGAGAAAGATATCCGGCCGGCGCTGCTGCTGCTCGTTCGCTAGCTCGCTCTTTAAGCCTGATTCATCTTTCGTTACGGCGTATCTTTCGTCGAACCGTGAAATAATCCTCTTGATTACCGTTGCTCGTTACGAGGAAAGACATTTTCTACACGTGACAAATCAACCGAATAAAACTTACATGGTATATATCTCATCGTTTTCTCGATCTTTTCGCAACTATTTCTCAAGATTTGAAAGGAGAATGGATGAAAGGAAGAGAGATTTTTGTGAGATCTGCATTATAGCCGGCTCGAAATTCTAAAGGACGGAGCTCGTCGAATAACCTCGTCGAAAACGATTCTAAAGCTGTGAAACGAGCTTTAGGGAAGAGGCATAGCGTGGCAATCGGGGCGCCAAGTGACGGACCCCCGACGTCGCCGGCGTCGAAACCGACGCTCGCTCTGCCGACGTCGCGATGCCGCCGACGATGCTGCTGCCAAGACGCTGGCGCTAACCCAAATCGTATAACCAAGTATTCTCCTCCTTTTCCACTTTCCGCTCTTCTACGACGGCGCTTCTTCATCTTAACGCGCATCACCGGTGCGTTAACATTATAAAATTAGTACGTATCATACGATTATTGCTTATATAAGACTCTCCATGAAATATTTCGGAAAGTTGCGTTTCGTCGAATTCCCTTCGGAGTTCAAATACAAGAAAGATTTCGCAAAGTGACGAGCATTGATTTCTATCTTTTTTCGAAATATCTTTTTCTTTTCTTTTTCTTCTCTATGAATTTCTCCCATCGGCTTCGTACACCGGTGCGACATCGTAAATCATATAGGATCACGAATCGTCCGTTCCCGAAGAGGGGAAAATGTCACGAAGCTTCTATCCTCCTCTTCTTCGTTTCCTCGATGGAAAAAAAACTCCTCATTAGCTGAGATTTCGAAACGCAAGCTGATCCAGTCAAATGATTTTTCCATTCAAAAGGCGCGCATTGCGGTGGTAATTAAACGGAAAGCAAGTAGGATACGCACTGCGGAGGTTAGAAGAAAGCCGACGGCTTCCGTGGTACATTGGACACGGAGACGTCATTATGATTACGTCATTATTAGTCGATGTTTTTCTGATCACGAGTGAACGAACGGTGATTCATCTTCTTGACTAATTACGATTGCATAAGATGTGCGATTGAAACGCGAGACAAACGAGCTACCTACTCCGAGGGAAAACATCGACCGATGACCTCGCAAAAAGCGCACTGTTCTACGTTATGGAAAAAGGTTCTTAAACGCAAAGATCAAAATGTCTACTTCCTTATTGACAATCATTTCTTTATCTTTTGGCTTTTTACTTTTCTTTTCACATCTCGCACAATTCATAGTCGCTGAACTCGCTTAAATTCGACTGTTGGTGAAGTGGCTGGCACGGCTCGAAAAGTGAGCGAAACGACGCTCGCGAGAAAAGGCCGCGAGAGGAGGAGGAGGGAGGCATGCGATGGACGGAATGATGGCAAAAAGCGCTCACCTCATGATTTTTCAGGACGATGCTCGCGTCGTTTACCAAACAATTCCCAATTGCCTTGTCAAAAAGTTCCGTCCAAAAATGGCCGCTGATTTATAGACCGCGGATTTGTCGTTCTCTCTGTCGTGTTCGAGAACGAACCGAATAAAAGAGGCCAAATAATAAAGAGGAAGAGAGATATAGAGAGGTTCGGTTCGTTTTCGAGAGTATTTTAAACTCTCATCGGTCATTAATACACATCCGGTCGATGTACGAGCGAAGACCGGACGGGTCACCCGTTATACGAACAGGAGTGCGCGTCCGCGAATGAATTATAGGGAGACGATGCAACGAGCACGAAATCACTCGGAATCGCTTGTCCTCCGTATACCGCCATATATAACTAGGTAGGATATGCATGTACCGTGTACCAACGTACTACGATCCTATCTCGTTGTCATTTCACTTTCATATTGGACGCGTACGGCCACGTACTCCGGAAACGAGCCGGCCCTCGATCGAGAAAAAGGCGATCTTTACATCGTTAGCCCTCTTTGAATGATATTACTCGAGAGATCAATGCCGTAATCGTTTAATTGGAATAATGTATCATAGGCCGAAATAGGATATATCACACCGCCAAACTTTTTCATCGCGAACTAATACGAACATTTTCATTGACGATCGTTCGATTAAATAAAGTTCAACGTTCGAAGGGAAACGTTGAAAGATTGAAGGCGAACATTAACTAACTATCGGCACTCATCAATCTCACCTTTCGTTGAAAAAGATTCTTCGAAATGAAACGGAACCTCATATTCATATCCAGGAACCTACTCATCCATTCGATGATGGGTATGAAGGGCGGGGATGAGCGAAACTCGATAGAAGGGATGATAGAGAACGGAGAAAATATTCTCGAGCGTGCGAGCCGTGTCAGACGCGTCCGATATATCATCACCGCGGATCATCGACGATATATTCACCATCGACTGCCATACTTTATTCCGTCTTGCTGGCTCGTAAATCTGAAAAGATGTTTGAAAAAAGCGGCCTCCATCGATTTGCCGAAGCTCTCTCTCTCTCTCTCTCTCCCCCCCCCCCCTTTATCCTACTGACTTTTAAAATTTAGCAGAGAGAAGGAAAATGTCGAAAGAAACACAACGTTGGATAGTCTCGTTGGAGTGACTTTAGAAGAGGAGCGGACAACGTCGAGGGTACGGATAATTTATGCGCGTAATTAGGCGGCGGCGGGGACCTGTGAATTAATTGGGAAGATGGTAGTAAAAGTTAATTTGGTAGATAGCCAGAGCACTGGCAGTCGTTTGGCTCAGGTGGCGCGAACGGAGTGCCTCGTCGACTGGAGTGGAATTCGTAGGAGTCGAGGACCGAAGAGAATAAGGGACAGAGGGAGAGAGAGAGGGGGGAGGGGGCAGGAGCAACGGACACATTGAATGCCGTTGCAAAGTGCAGAAGATGCAACTAGCGCTGTAGAGAATGGAAGGAAGAAACATAGGGAGTAAGTGAGAGAGAGAGAGAGAGAGAGGATATTGAATGTGCTAGAAGCGCGGTAGGAGGATATTACTTTGCTCTTAGTATCCGAGTCTCTGTCAAGGCTCGAGGACACGTTCGTAACGTTTATAAGCTCCAACGCTCGATGCAGCTCCCAAACACGCGTCGATACACATAACGCTTAGATTTCTATGCCGTATCTTCGTCGTTAGAGAGAAGATCCTTTCTCATTCGGATCATAAAACAATACCATACACCTTTCGGTACTTTCTAATAAGAGTCATTCCTTAAATAACTTTTATATCGTGAAACTTGATATATCTCGATTTGTAAAAATACTATTTAGTTGAACGATTATACTTGTGACGCGTGAAAATCCATAACATTCTTCGAAAGAATTTAATAATTGTGTATGCAAACACGTATATCAACTATTCGACCGCATATATTCCAACGCTGTCCGCGCTTTTCGTTTGGAACGCCGATCGGATCATTTTAACGCGAAAGTTCAGCAACATGAATAGGCAGAGGGCAACGGTCGGGCTGTATAATCGATCGTATGGACCTCGTCGCGAGTCGTTAGATATATCGAAACGTGCAAACTCGTAGCTCACTCAGCGTAGCCTCGTAAAGCGAGACCGAACGGAATTAGCGTCAACCGCTCGGGGCAATCGGGAAAGTTTGACTTTACTTCACGTTGCGATTTACCGGAATTAACTCCAACAGAACGCTCCTTTCGTCTCTTTTCCTCTCTCTCTCTCTCTCTCTCTCTCTCTCTCTCTCTCACTCTATCTCCCCCTCTTCCTCTGCCTGTCCATCTGGAGCTATCGTCCTTTCTGCCTCTAGCAACTTTTACACCGATGCGTCGACACGTAGCGACGGCTCGAATACGTTAAAGAAGCGTCAAATTGATTTTAATTGATCGAAATTACGCGTCGTCTTCGTCTAACCAACGTCGATGCTCCGATACGTCGATATTATCTACGTGAGTAAATGTCCATGTGCAGGAATATAATCGTACCTATATCACGTTATCACTTTGTCAACTGCATGCATTAGCCCGCCTGAAGATTAAATACCGCTCAAATTAGATTTGATGTACCAATATAATACATAGATATATATTTGTTATTTATAATGAACATTATAAATGGTGAGCGAGTGCCTGTAATGAATATTCATACGTCGTGTTTATTAACAAATACGTAGAGGTATGCCACACGTGAACATGAAAATTCAGTATCGCTGGTAACTATGAACGCAAGAAATCGCAAAAACGAAAAGGCGCCGGCCAATGGGGATGTTTTAACTTATTGACTGGCGCCATTGGATGCCGATAGGCTCGACGAAGACGAAGATACACGGTCGGAAGTGGGGGGAGGGTTGGTAAAGAACCGACATAAATTTCGTGGGAATCCTTTTCTTTCGTTCCGGCTGTAATTTTCAGTTACGTCGAAACGAGCTTCTTTATGAGCGTCGGATATCGAATCCCTCAGCGAGATTTCCGAACTGGCTAGTTCGAACGACAGCTTACCTTCTCGACGATTTCGCGGCTTCCTCTCGGTCTGGAGGATTTTTCAACCTTCCCGAACAATCGTAAATTTCTCCATCTTTCTCTTTCTTTCGTTATGTCTCTTTCACGAAGTCATTCCTCCAACTTTCTCCATTCGTTCTTGGTCGTCGTCGAGTAAGACTCGAAGGGAAGCAAAGAAACGATTACTCGCAGAAGAAGACTTACTCGGTCGAAGAATTCACTCGTGACTCTCAAAATCAGATTCTACTTATACGGCCATGGAAACAATTTCGTGGTTCTAATTGAAAAGTCTGGAAAAGTACGTGTGCGAGAGCAAAATTTAAATCGAATCTATGTATCGTTAATTAAAATATGACGATGCATACGATACATTCGGGCAAATAGATTTGTTAATTAAATTTCATGCTGAATGTTGCCTCGAAACATGTCGACAGAAAGGTTCATTTTATTTCGTACGAACTAAGAGAATGTATCTAATATAATTTCCATTGGCGTCATAAGGCTCGTTTGAAAAAATGCCAACTTTAATATGTTGAAAATGACCTTTGGTTTTTGCCGAAAATCGTTCATACGCGTAAAAAGTATATGAAAAGTTGAGTTTGGTTCTCGATCGATGTCGGGGAATCCGATTAACGGCCCCGATCGAGACGATGCACTTTGTATTATAAATTGGCGCTGAAAGAGGAACGCCGTGCCCGTAAAGACGGGAATCGAACGAATCCGTGATTCTCACGCGATTTCCGTAATTTCAACGTTTGCCGTTCGAGGAACTCAACGACTCGCGGCGCCGCGCCGGAAGCGAAGAGTATTAAAATACCCAATTAAGAGTTCGCTCGCGACCAACGAAGTAGCCAGATACTAGATACCGTAAATACCGTTATTCGCTCGTTTGTTTACCCGTTTTCCGTTTCACAGATATTGTCTTTTTATTTTTTTTTTTTTTTTTTTTTATTTCTGTTTTCCTCTTTCTCTCTCCTTTTTTTCTTTCTTTTTTTTCTTTTTTTTTTTTTTTCTTCTTTTTTTTTCAATATTTCCTGTCGAGTATCCCCTTTCGCAACGTAAAAAAAAAAGAGAAAAAAGAAAAAAAAAAAAAAAAGATTCAACGGGAATATCCGTTTAATATCTCCGTCCATAAATTTCACCGATGAATCCCTTCATCCGCCATTTATTTTATATACGTCAAGCTTTACGCCGAGAGCGATCGGAAATCATTTCCAGTTTCGAAAATATTTGAGAAACGCCCCGATAGCACGCGCGCCTGCGCCTCCACGACCCCCACTTCGACGATCCTATATATTTTTTTATGTACGCTTCGAAGAACGATCACGATGTTCGGAACGTACGATATTGCTTTTTTCTTATCTTTCTCTTTTTTTTTTTTGTCGTGAGAGAAATCAAAGAGAATTACGCGTTTCGCTTAACTAACTGTTAAAAGTACATATAGGAAGGATTCTTTGAAATTATTTCCTGGGACTTGGTAATTCGTAGAAACCTTAGAGCGTTAGTTTCATTCTTTAAGCAAGAACACGTGCACTTAGTCAAAACTTACGAATTTGCTAACAAGTATGAAACATTGATGACGTAAGCGTCGAAAAAGATTCGGTAGAATCTTTGAAACATCAAAACCGACAAATTTGACGCGAAAGTTAGACTAAAGCACTCGCACGGAGCATACACGTGACATAGAAATTACAACGTAAGACATTTGACTCTTCCTCGCTTTCGGTAGCGTCCTAGGCGCACGTAAACTTTCAAGTTATTCGAGCTCTCGCGTCTTCGCGGTCGTAACTTTCACGAATCCACCTGAAACTTCGAAAAGGGTGGTTTACTTTGACTTCGTTTCCGTCATTTACCGTCATCTTCGTCGTCGAGCCCGTCGTCGTCAACCCCGTCGTTGTCTCTTCTCTAACGGCAAAGAAATTTCTCAAAGATTTTTATATTCAACAGGGTGCCCGTAAAAAGTTTCTCGAAGAAAGAAATAACGATTTTTACAATGTTTGTACGTTAAAATACAAGTACACCAAAGAGCGTTCGAAATTTATTTTGTAGTAAAATTGGAGGCATCGTGCAAACGCGTACGGCACATTTGGACACTGTATATATATACATTTACGTACCTATCTATATAACTTTCTACATATGCACATACGTAGGTTACATATGTAGGTATTCACGTGACCATCTTGATAGTGGCGATTTCCAAACTTGTACAACTTCTAACGCGTTCCATAGAGACGACTTTTGCAAAGTTGCAATAAAGTTTGAAAGGGTATTACGTGAAAGGGACGAAATCCGACGGACATTTGATGGTAACACTGCCTCGTCGACGTGCATTCTGTTTCATCGATTACATATTAGCGTGTTCGCCAAGGCATTTCGGCGAAGTTCGTTCCTCGTTGAAACGATTTCGTGATATCTCCGTGAATAGAAGTGATTTAGGAAAATAGTCAATGTTCTATGAGCTATGATAATCATACCGACTCCCACTACTTTTCTCATATTGCTGTGAGATTCGAAATTTGAGAAAAAAAAAGAAAAAAGAAAGAACAAAAGAAAATAAACTCTCGTCTAGATACGCAGATTTAGATTAGACATCTAGAGTGTACGTAATAAGGGATGAAGATTTAAACTAACGTCGGACGCGTCGAAAGATCGTGTAACGTAGGACCAAAGGGTTAACAGCCGATAATTATTATCGGACGATCGGTTAAACTCGAGCAAAAAGAGGGCGTACAAGCTCACCGTCCCACCTCAGCATCGGACTTATTTCGATAGAATTTTTGGCATAATCGTTTTGTAAGGTGCTGTCGAGCCACGCCGCGATATCCATTATAACTTTATAACAATTTAATGTAACAATATAATTTTATTACCGGCCCGGTAAATACCCGTACCGTTTCATCTCCTCCTTCTATTCTCTTTTTCTTTCTTTCTTTCTTTCATCTTCGTCCTCCGTTCCTTATCCTCCTTTTTCCTTTTCTTCGCATTGTTTTCGTTCTCCCAAGTAAATTAGGGCAGCTCACCAATTTTATTTCTTGGCCAAAGCTCCGTCCGATCCTTCTTATCGAAATTACTAATATCCGGCTACGTACAAGATAGGGATTACTCCGTTCGACCAATCAATTTGCCGAGCTCCTTGCTCTTCCTTTTTATTCAGATCGGGAACTTCAGATGGAGAGAGGGAGAGAGAGGGGGAGAGAGAGAGAGAGAGAGAGAGCGTGCGTGCGTACGTGCGTACGTGCGTGCGTGCGCGCGCGCTCGCGTACAGGTCTTCGTAGAATAGGTACAACGACGAGAAAATAAAATTGAAATCGATGGGAAAAATTACGATGACAAAAAGAAATACGGGTAACGTTATTCGATTATTGAAAGGAAAAAAATCTTCTTCGGAGAAGAGAAATTTATCTTATTCTTTTTCCTTGCGCTTGTATGCCATGGCGCCGCACCTCGCGTTTTCTTTTTCTTCCCTCGATTTCTTCTTTTTCTTTTTTTTTTTTTTTCCCCCTATCGTTCTCCTCCTTTTTTCTCCTCGAAGAACAAGCTATCGTGAGTCCTTGCCGGCAACGGAGAGGAGTTTCTTGCCGAGGTGAATTAAGTCGTAATGAAGTAAGGAGTAAGAGCTTCTCCTCCCTTTTTCTCCCTCGTTCTCTCTTTTCAAGTCTCTCAGCAAAAGTGGATGGATAGACGCGTTGCCACGCGAAAGAGGTAAGGGAGGGAGCGAAGGAGGCGAGGAAGAAACGCAGAGAGAAAAAAGAAGAAGCTTTGCTTTGCGACGGGAAATAAAATGGACCAAGAAAGTGGAGCGGAACGAGCAAGGAAAAGAATCCTCTTCTCCTTTTCCCTTATTTCTAACGCGCGATGCTTTACCGTGTCATTAAATCGCGAGTCCGTTTAGAATCCTTTTTTCAAGAAAAATTTGTCTCGAGCGATTGTCTTGATCGATCCTGCGTCGTGATAACGCCTGATTTCTTTTCTCTCTCTCTCTCTCTCTCTCTCTCTCTCTCTCTCTCTCGCCGAATAATACCATAGATAATAGCGCTTCCCAACTAACATCTAATTAACTCGGCAACACGACTCTCTTTCCTTATTTATAATACACTTTTAAGCGGCACAATTGTGGCTCATGCGTAATATCGTACTAACGAATACTCGTGATGAATAATTACTATCTCCGACGAGCGTTGCGAAAATTGTTAACCACGCCAGCGGCCACCTCGCGAGTGGCTATCTCACAAGGTAACTAATATATACGAGCCATGTATATGCATATACGTATATAGGTACATGTTTGTTGAGAGAAAACGTGTATACTTTAATCAGGCCGTGGCAGCGTTACTTCGCGACTACCAACCCTGCTTCGTCTCGTTACGGGCCGGTGTTAAATATGTTTACCGTTATTCGATGCTTTTATCATTGTTATTTCTTTTTCTCTTTTTTTTTTTTTTTTCATTTTTTTTTTCATTTTTCTCTTTTTTTTTTTTCTTTTCTTTTTTAATCTCGCTTTGACACAAATTTACGTCGGCGAATATAAACGTATGTAAACGCATATAATATGAAAGAAAAAAATTGTTTGTTTTGCGAACGAAAGCATCGATACGTCTAATAACATTTCGTTTGTCGATAGGTGATTTTTTATGGAACGATCGATCATCTTTTGCCGGTACAAATCGGCCTCGTCCGGTCCAAGTACAGCGTGTTCGTCTTGATTAAACCAATAATGGAATTACAACGTTTCCATTCGACGTCTCCTCTCTCCGCTCTTCTCCACCTCCACCTCCTTCTCCTCCTCTTACCCCTCAGCTTTCGATACAGCACGCCGTGTTACGATCATTGTATCCGTAACTCACTTTGACGTATAGCCCGAACCACGCGTCGACGGCTTTGCCATTATCGAAACTCGGTTGCCAATTGGTGGAACGATGGTGTCGCGCGTTTTCGAGAGCATAAATTTAGAAACGAGCGAGGCTAGTAAACCTCGACATCGCGTTCCTTTTGAAGCGGCTTCCTCGTACTCTAATCTAACTCTAAACTATACTAAACTCATCGAAACGACGTTATCGTTGATCCTTGAAAAATACGACTGGTACTTTCTGTCGGCTTAACTTTTATCGCTACATAAGTAATTCTCCTTTCGATTCGCCGAGTGACGGGAACGTAAACGTCGATTTCACGTCGGATAAATTTTATCTAACGTGTGTGAGAGGCGATGAAAGGAGGCTCGATAATTTTACTTGTTCCGAAAATATTCTCCCTCTCTCTCTCTCTCTCTCTCGTAAATCCACATCTTCCACGTTTGATGTATCCACGCGCGCAGCCTTCGCGCAGGATATACGACGAAATGAAATTTTCATCCGTGTGCTCCCTGGTCTCAGATTACGGCCTCTTTCCGCCTCCTTTGTCCATCCTTCGCGTTTATCGGATAACCTCGACCCGCTCGAAATTCTTTCGTTATCGATTCCTTCGAGACTCGTCCTCGTCCCTTCGTATTCTAAAGATCTATCTTGGTTGGTTCGATCGTTCGCTCGTTCGCCCGCTTCGTTGGCATTTTGGATAGAACGTAATCATAGTAAGACGTCGGACGAGACTTTAATCTTCGTGTATCGTCCTCCTCGAAAAATGGCGGTTCTTTGTCGAGACTTCTCCGAGACAAACCTTATCCAGGGAGCACAGTATTCCGTACGATATCGAAATACCTACTTTGAGCTTTTACTTGATTTAACGCGTCGATGATTCATTAAAGCGAACTTTCGCTCGTTTATTATCGTACCCTTCTTCGTGATTTCTGAAAGAGAAGAGAACGGAACGGTGGGAGAACGGAATTTTTATTTCGCAGCGGTAATCGACCGCAGCTTTATGCCTTCTTTAAGAGATGGCTAAAAATACATATTCGCCCGTTATGCCTTCGACCTTCTTTATTCGATCCATTTTACCCTTCGCCATTCTCTTTCTCTCTCTCTCTCTCTCTCTCTCTCTCTCTCTCTCTCTCTCTCTCTCTCTCTCTCTCTCTCTCTCTCACGCCCCGTTCTTTCTATCTCGCCAGTCTTTTGTCCAACTTTGAGCGACTTCACAATACCTCGCCAACTCCCTACCACTTCCTTCCTTTTCTTCAACCTTTCTTCTTCCTTCATTATCGATCCGGAACTCCTTTTAATTTATACGACTGTCAAAGTACTTAATTAATTGGTACTTCATCGGTAATAAACCTCGATGCAACCGAGGATCGAATCTTGATTTATTTCGTACAAATACCTTTCTACTCGGGATGTCCTATTTTAATTGCTATATGTTATCGGTGCAAACAATAATTAACTTTCTATAGAGGGAAGATCGATCTATCCAAGATATGTCTTTTTCCAAACCATTTCACTTCTACATAGAATGTTAATTTCTTGGCATCTCTATTAAATTGTGAAAGATATTTGCATGGATCTATTGAAATTGGATATCGGATACTGTATATGGATTGCAGTTTATCTATATTCAAAATACCATCGTAGCGTACGATGAACGTTCGTCGAATGAGAGTCAATTAATAGCAACGCGATCGATGCGTTTGAAAAAAAGAAAAAAAGAAAAAAGAAATAAAATAAAATAAAACAGAAGGGGAGGCGTCAAAGCGTTAAACGAAACGAAGGCGATCGTCGAACGAGAAGAATCGATCGATCGTTCGCGTCAACGAAGATCGACGATACTCTCTGCTCCGAAACGTGAAATTTATTCGTTTCGTTGTTTTCCACCTCTATTCCCCTTTCTCTCTTTCTTTTTCGCTTGTGGCCTTTCCGTTTCCAAATTCCCCTTTTAACTCATTCATCACAATTAGCATGGCCGGTTATCCCAACGTCAAGGCCAAACAAAAGTACCATGCGAATATTTATTTCTAACCCTTTGACGTGCATCTCCTCAAGAGCGTACACCGGGCATATATACATATAATGGACGCATTAATATATACATACATGTGTATAAATATATATATATATATATATATATGCATGCATATGTATGTATGCATGTAATGGACGCATTAACGATAATCTCTAATACCTACGTACTCGTACATTCAACGTTATGAGAAACCAGGCGTGGTTAAGGCAACGTCGCAAATTAGTTTGCCGAAATGCTTTCAAAGTGGAAACTTGAATAATGCATCTAATTGCTCTTTTCGGATAAAATGTAGCGCTTTTCGAATTGGCAAAAAGAAAAATGTCCTTTACATATCAAAGTCCTACGTTTAAGCTATTCGTAGTTGGTATAGAAAATAAAGCAACGATCAACAAGAGAAACGTTTGTACGAATATTGCAACGTCCGCGTCCGTTCGCTCGTTACCAGAGCCGTCGAGCCAGAGAGTTCTAACTGATAATAATAAGGCACTTTCATAATTACCGATGTAATTAGAGGGGAAAAAAGGAGGTGCAGGAAGAGGAGAAGGCGAAGGAAGAAGAAGAGAGGAGAAGAAGGAAAAAGGATGCAACGCATTTCCTTCGACGATGACTACTATACTTCGTTCCGGCTATGTAACGTTGTTTTCGCAAGCGTCGGCTTTCATTACATCCTTTCTCTTCTATCGCCTACCTTCACGGTTCGATACTTTTCCATCGGTATGTTGTCTCCCGTTAACTCGATTTGCACGCACCTACCGCTTATATTTGATTGATAAGTAATAAATATGTGACATCAAGCTCAGCCTTAAAGATCGCGTCTAAGAGTCGTCGTAAAGTTGTTTTCGTTGGGATAGGCAAAAAAACATGATTATCTTTTATTTCTCCTGAAATAGGAATTCGAACGATCGTTTCTCTTAATAATTTCTTTCATTTTATTTCATTTTATAAGCCGTTATGAAAATAAATTGGAATACGAGGAGACGTTGTCGTCTCCATTTGATAGAACAAATAAATTCGTACAAGCGTCTCCTAAAATATTTACACGTCCGAGAAGACTCGGACACGATCGAGCGTCAATTCTCATGATGTTCTCGGGCCAAAGCAACAAGCCCAACAGAGTCACGAGGCTTCTAGCCGACGGCATACTACCGAATCCTCAGCCGTGACAAATCCCAATCTCGTTTCTCAACCACCTGTAGAAGAGAAAGGCGTGGATCTTACAGTCGGCAGCACTGTTTCTTTTCGTTATCCATAATATCAAATTTTCGTGAATAAAGTTCGCAAAGGAAGAGTCTAATCGATCGAAATCGTAGAAATCGACGGAGTCAGGAAATTTGGAAGATCGCCCACGATCAATATATTTGGATCGGTTTCGCAACGACATAATATCCGCTATCGAATTCGGCATTCAATGTCCCGCAATGCGTTCGTACCACACGACAGGAACTACTAACTGGATTCTCTATTGA
This sequence comes from Vespa crabro, assembly GCF_910589235.1. Taxonomy (NCBI): domain Eukaryota; kingdom Metazoa; phylum Arthropoda; class Insecta; order Hymenoptera; family Vespidae; genus Vespa; species Vespa crabro. The sequence goes on from NC_060955.1 coordinate 381,591, forward strand.
GAGACAAACGTTAGAGGGAAAGCAATCGGACAGTTTCTAGCATCGTGAAACAGTGTGTGCCAATTAGATGTACTTATCGGAACAAGTAACTAGCTACGTTGCAACTTGACACGCAGCCATGTCAAAGTGCTTTGCACGTTCGTAGCGATGCAGTAGCGCATGCCATAATCCTTACTAACGACGGATTAGTGTTCTCGCGGAATCCCTGGCGCCGTACGCCCGCATCCTCCTTCTCTCCTATTTGCTTTTGTTCTCGGTCCTATATCGCTCCTTCGGGATTCCATCTCGACATACTATATTTCCCCCACCCACAATAAGATTCTTTTCGATTCGTTCTTTTCATCGGATCGTGAGATATGAATGTTCATTAAACGTTTGCGAGAGCTTACACGCCCGAGTGATCTAAATCTTCGATCGTTCCGTGTATTTCGATGAGAAAGGAATTTTCACGTGAAAGGACCGATAACGGGAACAGATAGTTGTAACAGATAATAGATAAGTTAAGGTGTATCCGGACCGACAGTTATAAGAGGATCTTCCTATTGGCCGGCTAATAAACACGTAGATCGTTCGCGATCCCTTGCGTCCCACGGCGCTTATAACTTGGGATCTTATTTTCGCGGCGGTACGTGTTCTCCTCGAGCGAGCACACGTAGATAGAAAACGGCGTCTAACGGTGCCATCTTGACTCCGGTCACGCATCGGGAGGGAGTGAGCTGCTGGGTGGTTCGTCGTCAGAAGATGGAATCTCGAGTTGCTCGCGAGCCATAAAGGAGGAGTACTTTTCTTTCTCGCTTAAAACGCCCTTCCTCCTTGGAAACGGATTAAGACAACGTCCAATTACTTCGCGTTCAGGGAATTAACGAAAGAAAAATGGTGGTTCGTTTCGTTCGGAAGCGATTAATGTTTCTTATTTTCCGTCTTCCTTTTATATTTTCGTTTTCCTTTCGTTTTCTCTCCCTCCAAGATAGGCTTAATCAATGATTCTACCAGCTACCAGTCTAAGTTGCCGTCCATTTAGCTTATAACAAGGGGCGGACTATATAGGAGCTTCGACTAGATAATTCTCTAGCAAAAAGATGAGTCGGTGAGAAGAAATTTACAAGCGAATATGCGGCGAGGCGTCGCGTGGAAAGCGGCTTTTCACGCGCGTAACGCGCTACGATTTGCATAACGGAGCTTCTCGATGTTTACCGCACTTTAAAGCGAAGCCCACGGCCTCTTTACCTTCCGGATCCTTCACTCGTTCCTCCTGTTCATCGATCCGAACGACTACCCCGTCGAGCTAGATCCCGAAGATTTCATCGAGACACTCGATAATTATGCAGATTGACGTGCAAACATAATGCCGCCTCTCCGCTCTTACTATCGTTCCTCTCGTTATTGGAGCGAACCATTTATGATCTTTTATCGTTGCCAGCATTCGATGACATAGAAGGAACGATATGGCTTTACGATTATCGATCGTATTCGATAGTTTCCTTAACTGAAAGGGCTCACTTTCTCGCACCTTTTTGCATAATTAATGCGGGTGCGGGTAGGAATCGTTTATCGGCAGCAAATTTGCTTGGAGCAACAATTTAGCATACCGAAATCGACCAAACTCGTTGGATAAGCCTTGCGTTAGCGTTCATGTAAACGCAACACATAATGAAATATCCGTGCCATTAGGCCGGGTACGAAGGGTAAACGCGATGCACCCTCCTCTTCCCACTTCCCGTCCGACAAACGTCGGTTTCCGGTTCGCTCGTCGCTCGACGACTCAAATTCGATTCGACTCGATTCGAAATCGAATGGGATTCGTGGTTCACTGTAAAAGAATTTCTCGAAAAATTCACGCTCCGCGCATCGACGAGGAGAAGTATAGCGTGTCAAACCGTGCACAAACATACTTACGATACGTAAATGTCAAAGCACTCGTCGCGATAAAGTTAATAGCGTTCCACGTAAGGATCGGTATTGTCGCGAAGGATTCCAATTGTCGATCGTTGACATTATTCATCATGCGATAAGTCATCACAGAAATTTGAAAATAAAATAGGTAAATCGCACGAGTGATTATCCATAAGGAGGAGTTTAGCGTGCGGATCGTGCAGTTGCCATGAAAACGGAATAGAAGCGGCAAACTCAGAATGCCGGACGATCGAGCAATCCGATGATCGCGCCCTAATCGAATTAAACTCGGCGCGTGTACTCTCCTGTATTTACGATGGGCTGACTCGTCGCTTCGGATTTGCTACGTTCGCGCGATAATGGCCGAGCTTGGTGGCGCGTTGCCTGCCGTTCGACCACTGAACCGACCTCGATCATCTCTTCTACTCTTCCGACCCTTTAGCCGAGAGCACGTCTCGCGTTGATCTCGAAAGGATTACGTCGGATGTCCGGCTGGTTCGCCAAGGATCTCGAGAATCAGCAAAATTCCTTCCAATGTATCTACGCGTATCTTCTCGAGGTCATTCGATTTATCGATTCTTCTTTGATCTTTCAACGATAAAGTACCACCTCGATGATATTTTCCAAATCGCTAATCACAATTCTCATCGATTATCACGCGAGACGAGTATTTCGCGATGTACGATCGGCGGTATAGCTCTATATATTTATACCAGGCATTTACCTAATAAATGCATCATACGTATATAACGCGTAAAATAGATATACCGTAGATGCATGCATACTAAATGTACCACGTGTAAATACGTGTATCTCTTGATAATAGTTACATGTACGCGGATAATATAAGCGTACCTACGTATATTATACGGGACAAGCCGTATTAACGTATTCAATCGCATTACATCGATGAAACGATTGAGCGAAGAGAAACAAATCTCGACTCGATCCTCTATATTCGACTGACACCGTTCGTTTCTCCTACCTATGGATAACCTATATATCCATTCTCTGAGTTTTTGTCGACCAGCTGGACGAGAACGAAACGAAACGAAACGAAACAAAAGGAAAAAGTAAAGAATCGACGAAATTCGAGAAGGCGATGCTCATTGAGATGTAAAACTTCTCCTCTATTCTGCGAAATTCAAAGCCGAAAGATCGATATACGCGAGAATTCTCGAAACGAATTTCTTCCGAACGAAATGATTTCGAGGGAGATTCGTAACAGGAAAGCATTTCAAAGGAAGAATATTCTCTCTGTTTGCTTGAATATACGCGGTTAAAACGATGCACTTTGGAATATTCATAGATCGGCGGTGTGGTACCTAACGCTCGGTACCTAACGATAAATCGAACGCGCGCGAGCTTTTGCGAGGACGTTCCATTTTGACGCTTAAAAGATGCAACGTTAATTGAATTAATGAATCATTCGTTCTACAGAGGGAAAGAGGAATGAAGTGAAACGTAGGCCGCACAGTAACAGAATACTTATTTGGATTACGGGATAATGGTACCGTTTGGTATTATGTAACTATCGTTAAACATTTCAACGGGAGTTAGTAAACGGCTGGATAATCTCGTTCGAACGAAGATCGACAAAGTAATGCATGATTAAATAATGGATATTGGATAGTAAAGCAACACGAAGGAAAAATCGCCTTTCGTATTTGCGTTACTTAATCCGATAAATAATGCATTTTCGCGTTTCTACTCTGGAGGCTGATTAATTAATTATATAATGATAGTATTACGAAGCACCATTAATTTCCAGGCCACCATACTCTTTTCTTCTTTTATTCGAGTGATGACTTTTTACACCGACATATATATATATATATATATATATATATATATATATATATATATATATTTGTTGCAAAATTCAAGGAAAGATCAGAGAGAAATGTGGGCAAAGGCTTGGCGATAGACAGTGTATTAAAATGCATCAGGTTGCATATAGCTAGGGAGAAGGAAGGATCGATCCCCGAACATCCCTTAGTGACTGTCAAGTTAGTAGAGTGGCACGGTGAGGCAGACTTTTCGTAATCGAAGAGCCTCGAGAAAGTAGACGGAGAGAACGCTCTTGGTAGATGGTAGGAGGAGTGTAGTAACTCAGCTGCAAGGTGGAAGCGCCTAATACCACTATTATAGACAGCCGAGTAATCCTGCAGATGGGTCCTCCTATGACCGTGATTGCTCCTTCGAGACGGCCAACCTACGTACAAGCTGTGTTTTCGCGCGTAAACAACTTTCTTCGAAAATCTATCTCGTTCCTTTTTCCTTCTAGGTCGTCGTTACTGTTTAGCAAAAGAGACGGAGGGAGGAAGGGAGTATCGTTAAACGTTTCTCGAACGAATAGAAAGGATGAAAAATCGCCGAAGCAAAGAGTAAGAAGGCGCTCTCTCTCTCTCTCTCTCTCTCTCTCTCTGTCTGCCTTGACGAGAGAGGAAGGACGATCTGAAAGTAAATTAAATTTACCTCCTGTCACGAGCTTTCTTTTCCTTCTTCTACTTCTTCCTCCTCTTTTCTCGGCTTTCTTTTTGGCAATCAAACGTGCAAGCAAGGAGTGCAAGCGCATGCGTGATTCTACCGAGCCACCCCCGACAGCCCTCTGGCGCATCCCCCCTCGTGGTAGCCGCAGTAAGACCGAAACTCGATCCTCGTCCTCCTTTCGCCTTCGCCTTCGTCTAGCTATAAGGAAGTTCAGTGGCGTCGTAATCAGAGGGATGCTGCTACTAAGACGACATTTCGAATTATAACGATAACGCTCTATGTAGGTACATACTATGCATACGTACGAAATAAGAGAGTCTCGCGTTGCGTCGCGTCGAAAGACGATTCTCTCTCTCTCTCTCTCTCTCTCTCTCTCTCTCTCTCTCTCTCTCTGTGAGAGAACAGTGGAGGGAATATTCCGTGTGAGATAGGGCTAGGCTATTTTGCGAATAGCGCCAAATATCTATACGTCGATCTATACGTTCGTCGATTCGCTGGTCAATAACGTGGTACGTAATTAAGCCTCCTGGCTCGCGTTCATAACAATAATTCGATATCGAAAGGGTAATTGTGCCAGGACGTTATTGCAAAACGTTTCGATATAACTGTTGGATTCGGTAGTGAATGCGAACGAATTTCGATAAATTTTCCCGATAGGTTACTCTCTTAGAATTCTACGCTATTGGCCGCGTACTTAGCTTTGTATACACGAACGCAAAGTACTGGTATAAGAGGACGTTCTTGTGTTTGACCAGAGTGTGTGCGCGCGCGCAATCACCTGCTTGCTCTCGACGTTAAGAGAAGGAATACATGCATACGTATATACTTACTTACATAGATACCTAACTGAGATGAGAGCACACCTACGTAACTTAACGTCTCGAAGTTTGCCGCGAGCGTTCTTGCTTACATTTGCCTAACAGCGTTAACGGATCCTGATCCAAATATCAGACTTCGTGCTTCGAGGAAGACCGCAAGCGGCCTTACTCAAAATGATCTTGCCAAAGCTCCGGGAAACCGCCTCGTTTAGCAGCCTCTTCGGACTCCCTCGACTCGTGTCTTCTTTGATAGCAGCCGTCGGATCGTTTGATCTAGAGAAATTTTATGCGAGGGCAGCGTGCCAAATTTTTCTTGCCCCCGAGCCCCTTTAGATTTTCTTTTTTCAAGAACATTCTCGAACGCTGCTTTCATTGTGAAATTCCTCCAAACTCGGACTACATTTTCTATTCTTTTTTTTTTTTCTTGTGTTTTTTTTTTTTTTTTTACACACCTTTTGGTTTCCTCTTTCTTTTGCTTCCAGATGAGCGGCAAGCGGACGAGAAGCTTCAAATGCGCGGTCCACCATCGGGACCGCGAGGTGTGCTCCGAAAACGACTTTCATCTGCTCGTGCACGAGCCGCCGTTGTTTCGCAGGTAACGTCCGATCCCTGATCAACATTTTTATTACGAAACGAATCGGTTACTCCCTTTCTCCATTCGACTGGAATTAATAAAAAGAAGAAAGAAAAAAGAGAGGGGAAAAAAAGAGAGAGCATAGCTAAGGGCGCGGTATAAAGGGCCGAGCTCGGATAAATCGATACTTTCTCTCTCTCTCTCTCTCTCTCTCTCTCTCTCGACATCGAAACGGTAAAGGAGTTGGCTGGAGGGTAGAAAGGTTCTTCTCTTTCGGGTGGAAGTGGAAGAAAGATGCGCAAGGTGAACGGATAAAATGAGAAAAGAAGAAGAAAACGTCGAGGTCCTGTGTTTTACTATTCCACTGGAATATCTTACCGTAGGATAGGGCTGAAGAACAGAAAAGGGTGGGAGACGACCGTTCTTACTGTGTTTCTGCTCTGCATTTTATACGCCGCATCGTTACCCATGCGAAGGAATCTTGAGCGTGGGAGGAGGAGGAGGAAGAGTGGCGACGTAGCTTGTATCTCGTACGACCCGCGAAGCATCAACGTCTTCCTGCTCCTCTTGGCACAACGAGACGAGAACGATCTCTCCCGTTCTTTATTCCTTCTTACCCTCCCCTCCTATTCTTTTTGCTCTTTTAGCTTTTCTTCTCTTTTTCTTTTTTTACCCGTCTTTCTTCGATTCGCCAGCGAATTGGGAGGAACGTCTGGCGCGTTATTTAAAGATTTAACTTCGCTACGGAAGAATATGACTGGGGACGAACGGATTCCCCCATTCGAATGTCTACAAGACATTATATGGAACAACCGCGTTAACCGATATCCCTCGTGAATCTGGAAGAAGAAAGTGGCCGATCGGCCGATAAAGCGTTTTATTCGCATCTTTATTTCCATCATTTGTCTTTGTTTTTTTTTTTTTTTTTCTTTTTTTGTTGCTTACTTTTATTTCTACGAGCAAGACCAAATCCTCTTTTAACCTTTAACAAAACTACCCCGAGAAAAGATGCTTCTCTTATCGTTCTTACTCGCTTCGCAAACGATAGCCTGCCGGAGGAAGCTCCTTGGTGTTCTTCTTCATTTTCCAAGACTAATTACGACTTAAGCCAAGGCTAAGAAACTAATTGTATGTAACGTCCGATCCTTAAAGCTCGTTATCTTCGTGATTAATGATGCAGAGCTTCTCTTTTCTCTCTCTCTCTCTCTCTCTCTCTCTCTCTCTCTCTCTCTCTCTCTATCTCTATCTCTCTTTCTCTCGAATAGAAGTTGAAAACAACGTGGGCGCCTCTCTCTCTCTCTCTCTCTCTCGCGCGCGCATATTCGCGCTTCCCTCGAGTTTCGCGACTTTCGAGTACTACTTGTACTTTCTCCTAGTTCTCCGGAACGAAATGCTTTAGAAAAGAGAGTCGTCGTGTTCTTATAAAATTGCGTTCTTAACAACTGCTGGAATTTACTTGCTTTCGTTAAAATGAAAACAGACGAAATATTTGAAAGTTTAATTAGGAAAAGAAGGGAAAAGAAAGCTTTCGCATTGAATAAAGAAATATTTTTGATTAGAAATCGAGTTACTACGATAATATATTCGTATAGTCGTAATCACGAAAGGGAAGAAGAAGGAATGATGGTGGTGCGTTAGCGGTTACAGCGACGGTAGTCGATGGAGAATGGGAGGAAGTAAGAGGACGTGGGGTGTACACAGGCGAGAATAACCGCGTGTACGCTAGCGCCAAGACTTAAGGCTTCTATTCACAACGAATTTCAAGCACATGACTTCGAACCTGCTCGGAATATCCTCTCTCTTCTTCATATTTCCGTCGAAACTCTCCTCTTTCTCTCTCGCACGTTCTCGTTCGTTCTTAACGGCCGCTACAACGATTTCCTCGGCCCTTCTGCCTCGACACAAGACGATATTTTATTTGCGAGGAACCTGCCTGCAGGTTGCCGTGCTTCTCTCTTATCTTGTGTACACAGGAATTTCATCGCGGTACGAAGATTTCATGTTGTTAAAGTCGGAGAGATAGACCGTGAGAGAGCGAGCGAGAGAGAGAGAGAGAGAGAGAGAGAGGAGGGGGGAAGGAATATTCTGTCTCTTTCCTCGATCCTTCTCCCCCACGCTTCGCCTATCTTTCATTAACTCTCTCGTAGGTTTCTTCGACTATCTCTCTCTCTGTCTCTCTCTCTCTCCTTTCGCGCAGACGATACGATGAATTATTTATGAATAGCAGCCGGGAACAAGTCGAATCGAGCACGCTCGAGAAACCCTGGCACTGCTCGATGTTTGATACGCATCCACTTTCCACTTCGTGGTTGAATTTTACTCGACAAAGAGACACGAATTTTCTTCTCTCTTATTCCGGCTGGACCACCTTGCCGTTTTTATAAAATTCCAAGAAAAGTATCCAAAAATATATTTATAACTGATAAGATCGAAAACAAAGAGGAAAGTTCGTAGAAATTCTTTTTCCTTCGAGATACATCCAACAACGTAGGATTTTCTCTTGTTCGAAAGAAAGATGACGACTTTGTAACGAGTTACGTGACTTCTCCTGTATACTCTTCCGATCGTCGAAGCATTTTTCTGAAGAAGAAAAAAGAAAACAAAAGGAAAAAGAAAAAAGAGAAAGAGAGAAATTGAAAAAAAGAAAAATGTACCTGGAATAATGCGAAACGCGTATATTTCTAGATCTCGAAGAAAATCCTAGTGATAAAAGCAGATATATTCCTTGAAAAATAGCGTGAAAAGGCAACGCGATAGCTTCTTCCCTCTCGAATTTCATTCTCCGTTTCTCTCGTCGAGTGAATAAGAAATTTTCTTTGACAAATATAACTAAACATCTTTACATAATAATCCATCGCCAAAGAAGCGATTTTGCATCCTATAAACAATAGGAGCTATTATTTCTAAAGAGCGTTTGTGAGAATTTCGTGCAAATGTTTCTTTTTCTTTTTTTTTTTTTTTTTCTCTTCGTTTCTTGCTCACCGTGTAAAACATAAAGGGAAAATCATGGCTAAAGCCATTGTATGGGTCCTTCAAGAAGATTTTGTCAAGGTCGAAAGGCGCGAACGATTTCAAGGAAAGGAAGAGGAATTTCAAAGGAATTACAGAGAATGACAATAATTGAGTAATGTATTGCGCAGACGTATTTATTAAGTTATTCAAAAAGAACGTTTCGTACAAAAGTAAACAAAAAAAAAAAATAAATAAATAAATAAATAAATAAAACCACAAAAAAGTGTCACAAAAAGAAAAAAGAAGAAAAGAGAAAAGAACGATCGTCGGCGACACAAGCGAAAAAACGATCTCGGGGATCGTTGATAAAATCCTTAAAGGGCACGTTTTCGGAAGGTAGATTATCCATGGCAAGTCCGAGTGGTCACGCAACGAACGTGTCTCGAGTTAATAGAGGGATAACGTGAAAGGTGGCGTGGCAAAGTGGCCCACTGGTTCGTGAAAAATACGCAAGACTCCGTCGCGAGGGTGGTGAAAAGAACATCTTGCACCTGGTTTTCGTAGCCACCGTCGCTGCGTCGCGCGATTGAAATACATTTTTGCATTTTTGAAACACGAAATACTTTATCAAGCTCATCACCCCTCCGAAAGTTGACCGAACCGACGAGAATATATCTTTTTCCACCTATGCATTATTTCACCCACGTGTTGGATAGTTCCAGGTTTATATCGAAACGGGACGACACTTGGTAATTTTCGACACGGAATTTCTACCAATCGAATTCGAACGCGCACTGACTCGACGAAACAACGACTCCTCGCGCGAACACTTGCGCGACGCAAATAAATATTCTCCTTTTTCTCTCTCTGTCTCTGTCTCTCGGGTGGGTTGGTTGGTTCTGACAGGAATATAGAGAGATGAGGACAAGGGAATGAGGAAAAAAAAAAGTTGAAGAAAATAACGTCGATGAAAAGTCTACGAGGTGCACCGTGCGAAGTGCGCCGAGCGAATGCCGTCCGTGCTAGGAGTCGCGGGGGTCGAGTCGGCGGCGCGTACGAGCGGCGTGGCTCGCGATTGGCGCGCTACGGTCCCCACCGAGGTGAGAGACAGGGAAGGGCCTATCCGGTGCGTGATCTCCCCACCTAGCTCGTAAGACCGCGTGTGCACCCACGCAGGGCGGCTCGTGGCCGCTCGTCGCTCGAGGCTCCAAGCAGTCAGTCAGTCAGTCAGTCACTCAGTAGGCCCGCGGCGCGCCACGAGGTGGGACCTGCGAACGTACGGTATCGTACGCGCGACAACACGTTTCCTGGCCGCGATATATATCGCGCGCGCGAGCGCGCTCCTACACCTGTCACCGGGAGAGCTTCTTCCTTCCGTCTCCATTGGCCGAACGATCGGGGATTCTACGAATCCGTTCTCTTTCTCTCGTTTAACGAGAAAGAGAAAAGAGGTGTGTGTGTGCTCGTCGAGTTAACAAGGAACGGAAGAGTGGCCAGAATAGGGACCGTGGCGCGTAATCGGATTCCTCGTTTCGTCGAGGACGAACGTGCGAGAGCTCGCGTATTTCGCGCGAGCGATCGCGCACCCGATCGCGAAAGGACGTCTTTGACGAGAATCGGCAACGACAAAAACAGCCTCAGAAAATTACGTTACGATCTGTCGAAGGCGTTACTATTCTGGCTACCACGAGGTGGCTTGACGAGTCTTCGTCGTAGCACGGTATCGCTCGAGGCGAACGCGTGACCTTCGCGCTATCGGAAAGTGTCGCTGACTCCTCGCGCCGGTGGTGGTGGTACTCTTTCGGGAGGTGCAGCAGCCGCTCCTCGAGAATACCTTGGTGATTCTAACGATCGCTGTAGCGTGCTGATCCGCGATTGTACCTCCTCCTCCTCCTCCTCCTCCTCCTCCTCCTCCTACTGCTCGCCGGCAACGTGGAGACAAGACGTAGGTGGGACAATGTGCGTGACCGCCACGCCACTGAGCGCGACCAAAATTGTCAAGGATAACGTTAGGCAGGCGGCTACGAGGACCGTTACTACCGTCGCTACTCCCGTCAGTCCCATCAACAGCGCACAGGCTACAACACAGGTGCAAGGATCTCACGGCACATCGTCCAACAATGTCGTTGCCGAAGTGGACAGGCCGCAACACACGTCGATCATGTAAATAACGCACGCCTTCTTTCTCCAATTGGGATAAGTACGCGGATATAAAATCGGATCTTAAACCCGCCGCTCGTCATCAACATTGGAGATATTTAAACGTAATCTGGCGTGTCCACTGCTTTCGTTTTGCGTGACATTCGTCGTTTCGTTTCTTCTTGCGAAACCAGGATGTTACAGTTTCGAAATAAAAGATCTAAAGACTCCCAAAATATAAGAATCGAAAATAGAAACGCCTCCGAGAGACACATTCTCCAAACGATATACGCGTTTGTAATAATAATAATAATAATAATAATAGTAATAATAATTTCATCAATCGGATATGTTTACGAGCATTGCGAACTATTCGATATTTATTGGAACGGTTTTCTTTCGAGCGAAGTTTCGTCTTGAAGAAAAATCGTCAGGATCGCCTGACGGATCGTGATCATCCTCCCCAGAGACGACCTCCTCGCTTACCTTTTACGTCCGTTATAACGCGTTCTTCTAAAGCGTTACCAAACGCGCTTTAGATTAATCAAATAATCCCTCGTAATTATTTGGAAAGCCAGTTAAAGAGAGAGGAGGAGACTATCGTTAAATTTCTATTTACGTTTGATTCTATCGGTATATAATTTATTTGTATTATGAGACCGAGGAGAAGCATTGTTTTCGTAGAAGAGACCCATAGAAATCGAACGACGTAAGGCGAAATAAAAGGAGACGGCAACGTGGATAAACAACGTACGATCTTTTCAAAGTCGTTCGTTCTTTGTCGGTCTCTCTCTCGTTTGGCCGCCGCTACGGTTACGTCGATCGCGCGCTTTGTCTCACTTTTTCAACGGCGACCCAAAGTGTAAATCTTACTTTCTTCTTTTTGTCCTTCCGTCTAAACGGAAGAAGGCGCGCGCGCGCTATCTTATCGTTCGAAGCTATAGCGTCTTTTTTTTTCTTCCTTTTTCTTTCTTTCTTTTTTGTTTCTCTTTTTCTTTCTTCCTTTTTTTTTTCTTTTCTCTTTTTTTCTTTTTTTCTTCCCCCCCCCCCCCTTTCACCGAATAATCTTTCTCTTTCGCCAATGGAAAATATATGAGGAAATATTGATGGTGAAGGATGGGGGCCGGAGGGGGGGGGGCGAACATACGTGGAAATAATTTAAAGTCTCCACTCTCGTCGGTGTAAACCATGCGGAATGTATCGCTCTTTAATCGATTCAGAATGAACACTTTCCGTAATCACGTTTTAACATTTATTCGATAACTCGAACGTTATTTATTCGAATCGATAAAGATATTATATATACGCATAGGATACTACGCTACTGTGTACATTCGCTTATATACAAATTAATTGTTTGCGAAGCATTTGTCAGGCAACAAACATCTTTCTCCCTTTTCATCCGTCTCGATAGAATATTAATGAGAACGCGTTGTGTGGAGGCTTCGAAGAATGGTAGTCGCGGAAAAATGGCGGGGAAATCGCACCTAGAGATAGATAGACCTACGATAGATAGGTAGAGGAACATTAACGAAAAAACGTGAAGTTTTCCTCGAGTCGATGCGTCTCAACGGACTTCATCGTCCGTCGGCACCATCTGTCGAACGTGAGCTCTCTCCCTCTTTTTTTTTGTTTGTTTTTTTGTTTTTTTTTTTCCTCCGTGACATGGAAAAGCGAGACGCACGAAAGAGGCCTGCCGACTCTCTTTTTTTTTTTTATTTTGCTCTTTTCTCCTCCCTCGCACATTCGTTCGCTTTTCACGTTGCGCTTTCTCTCTCTCTTTCTCGTTCGTCCGATCGAACCATTAGTTCCGCGTTATAAAATAGTATCGTGCTATAAATTGGAATCGCTCGGCGAAACTTTTCGACCGATAAAAATCCTCTTCTCCGTTTGTTGCGTTCGCGTTCGTCGTCGCCAAGAAACGTTTTCGAGAACGATGGAGAGAACGTTTTCGCCCGCACCTTCCTTCTCTCTTCTTCCAAACTTATTTTGTTTTCTCTTTGTAAAGCTTCGAAATGTCTTCGATTTTAACGTTTTTACGTCAGAAAATAATGTCTCCCGACGTTTCATGCTGGATAGAGAAAATTGCAGAAAATATGCGAAGGAATTTGAAACCGACGAAACGTAGAGTTTTTTCCCTTTCTTTTATTTTTCCTTTCTTTTATATATATATATATATTTTTTGTTTTATTCTTATAACGTGTCCGCGTACCAACGGGTTTGAATTTCCTTTCTAAATTCATTCTTTGTTATCGCAAAAAATATGCTATTTAACAATTCATTTTTCCGTGTCGTAACGCTCATCTTTTCGAGAAAAGCGTATCTCTCGCAGAAATTTTTTTTCTATCGCTAAAAACGATAGAGATTTATATAAAAAAAAAAATGGTTATTGGAAATAAGCACGAGTAGGGCTTAGTAACAATTCAAGAATAGAATGTCAGTTAGAAAAGGAGAACGATTTTCATTATGCTTTTACATATATCCCGTAGGAATAACGAAACAAAAGAGGAATTTTTTTCCAAATAAAAATGCAAATATAAAAATAACTTGCAATTCGTTCACCGTATCGTCGTAGTTTATTTGATTTACAAAACAAAACATCTAAATTGTATGCTTCAATTCCGCAATATATTATCGACTTTTCGAATGACATTATATTTATTATATTAACGAAAATCATCTCGTATATCGTCATAAAAAATCGATCTTATTGTTGGATCGGAAGAGATAATCGTAGCGATCGATCGATCGATCGATCATTGCTTTTCACTCGGCTCTCGTGTAAACGGATAAAAGGAAAAAAAGACGAAAAGAAAACTGAACGAAAGTAAGCACGCGACAGGTTGGTGCGTCACTCTATTATCCTGACTAAGGAGAAAAGTAAATAAGGAGAGGACGATGGTTGTGTTTCGCGTTAGTGTCTCGGAAGCGGACAAGAAGAACGAAGCTCTCTCTCTCTCTCTCTCTCTCTCTCTCTCTCTCTCTCTCTCTCTCTCTCTCTCTCTCTTGTGTACAATGCGAAACAAAAACATGCGACGGACAAAAAGTTCAGCTCGATATACACACTGCGGGGGGAAATAGATATTACGTTCGAAAGGACGAATAAGGTAGGCGTTTAATTCTTGCCTGTTTTATTCATTTCTTTACCGTCCTTCGTACGATAAGCATCGTTATATTATTAGTCCTTTCCGAACGATTAAAAATATTAATAAGCTTTCTTCCAAAGGGATCTTTGATAGGAATCTTGTTGAAAAATGACAAGCGAGACTCGGTAGCGCTTGTTTTAACGCACGTCGAGTATATATCCGAGTGCAATGTCGATTGCGCAACGCGAGCCGGCATACAACATACTCAAATGAAACTAAATAATCGCAAAAATGATTCGCTCGGAAGATTTTAGCGATTATCTTCATCTCGTGCACAAAGAATTAATATTTTTAATTTGGCAAAAAAGAGAGAGAGAGAGAGAATTTCGCAACCTTTTTAATTTGCTCGCAAAGATAAATCGCTCTCATCATCGTCGCATCACAAAGGTTTACCAAGGAGGATCGTCTAGCGCCTCGAACGATCGACGGAAGGGCGAGAGTTTTTCTCTCGGAAATCAGCGAGCCGCGCGTAAAACTCGCGAACTAACTCTAGATGAAAATCCTCTTACGATCGTTTATCCCGATGGAAATAATCTCTTCCTCTTCTCCGATGGGAGCTACCTACGGCGACGTGGACCTTGGTGGTACTCAAAAATACAGGATTTACATACTTAAATGTAAAATAGGGTAAGAATTATCGAACTACTTGAAAAATATATGCTAATGCTGTCGATTATCTGAACCGACTTTGAAAAAGACTTACGTTTCGTTTAAACGTAATTGCCAAGTTAAATTCGCCTCGAGGTTAGACTCGATGAGAATAAAAGCGATTTTTAATTCTTTCCTGGCTCCCTCTTGTATGTCATAGTCATAGTCGAAGAAGTTTACGTTCTATTTCCCCTGTCTATCGCAGAAACGCGCGGAGATTATCGGTTTTATGAAATCGTAGGCGCGTGTTTTCGGAACGTCATTCTTCGTTCGTCCCGTCGACACTTTTTCATTTATAATACGCGAGCGACCGCGTATACGGCGGCCAATGCACGAAATATTTTCCCTATACGAACGCTTTAAGAGAAACATAAAATAACGATAAGCGGCCAAACCGTGTATCCGATGTGCTACCATTTATCATACGAGATTTACAAACGAAAGCTTATCCGTTTTTTGGATTTGAAAACCGACGTATAAAGTGAATTTTTACGTTTAAATACGTATCCTATGTGTGCACACGTACGCGAGAGCTACAACGAAATAAGGCGGACTAACGGCGATCCCTTTAATATCTCGCTTTACATTTTTACAATAGTGGAAAAATAATCTTCCCATTGGCTACAAAGGAAAATGAAATATAATCTCCGCGAAACTTTAGTGGAAAGAAATAGGGTACTTAACTAACGCACACGAACGCGTTAACGCGTCGTCGACTTTCTACGAAGATTTAGTAACGGTCGCATATCATTTTTACGTGGATCGATGTGTACCCCGATTACGTATAGACGGATATATAAATTCGACTTTTGAAAATTCTTTGTCGAGTGCATCGTCAAAAGCAACCAAGTTACTTGGTCGTATATAGCGTAGCTATAGATTTTATAGGATCAACGACGGTAACGGAGGGATAACGTGGTGCAAGCTTTAAATTGATAAATCGCAAATGTCGTCCGGTCAGGGTTGCGATGCGGTTTGTCGTTAGGCAGCCGTTGATAGAGTTACTACGATCGCGTTCGCGCTAATGATCAATTACGTTCGTACGCATCGATTTGTCGTTACTACCGATCTGTTTTGCGGATTCCATGGCGTGTTTAGCACAGCTGGTCATTACAAACAACGTCTCGGAAATTATCGCGACCATTCACGAAGCCTATTTTGCACGATCCCGACAAAATGACCATTAAATCGTCGACGTTTAGTCATATCGAGTCGATCGATTACGAAAGGATTCTATGTCCGTCGTTCGTGGATAAGCAAATTCCTTCCTGCTTTCATTAAAGTTTCATTTAGTTAATGAAAAACTCCCTTATATTTTCAATCCAGCGATTTCTGATCTTGGACACTACGCTGTCGCGGTGCTAAAAGTGTTTTTATAATTAATAAGAGTATGAATTAACAATTTAAAATGAAACGATTTAATAGCATGGTCTGCTGTAATTCGCCAAGTAGAAAACGAGAATGTAATAGTTTATAAGGAGTGAAAATTAATTGCAATTTTTTATGCTCGCGTCTCTCTTTCGAGTAGGAAGGAAGAAATCAGTGTGAATAAAATCGAAAGGAAGAAGAAAAAAGAAATAAAGTTTCTCAAACTACTTTGCATGCCATTATGTTCTTTTTTTTTTTTTCCCCCATCTCACGCCTACGCGTCGAATATTATATTTGTAGGTCGTGACACACGGAGGCGACGACTAATGTAGTACGATAATAGTAAATTTCGCTTGGCAGGTCCCGAAAACGGGGCGGCGGGGGGGTAATAATCTAAAGCTCATGCGAAAACTCTCCTTCCGTCCCGTTGCACGCTCGTGAATTCGCAAATTTAATATACTCCCGCCGCGTATTTACTTAGCCGTCCTTCGTCGAGTATTTTACTTGGACGCGAATCGCTCTTGGGACTGCGTTTGGCGTTGTTACCTTCGTGAGAGAAACCAAGAGAATCCTGAGAGACTAAAGCACGAAATTGTGTACCATTTCTCTTTATCTCTCTCTCCCTCTCTCTCTCTCTCTCTCTCTCTCTCTATATATATATATATATATATATATATATATATACTTATATATATATATATATACACACGTATATATCTATCTCTAGTTCTTGTCAAAATATTGCAACGCACGGTACGATAATGTAATCGATTTTATTCACGCGGAACAAATCGAAAAAATGGAGGAAACTGCGAAACACTCGTCCTACGATACTGTGTCGAGCTTTAACGTATCCTGAACGTACGAGGTACAAATACGCGCGATGGGCGATCGAACATTGGCACAAAGAAAAAGAGAGAGAATACAGCGTCAAAAATCGTAGAACGTTGGAAAATAAATCGGACGAAGTTGGTCGAAGCGAACCAAAAGCGTTGGTGCTGGCTTCCGGATGAACGATTTTATTTGCATTTCGGTTCTCGATCGTTGGGACATACTACTGCTTCTCTCTCTCTCTTCCCCTCCTGCTTTTCACTTGCTCTAGTCACTTGCACTGCTCTAATCGCCAAAATAATTTGCTTCGTAACACTCTCGGTGGTGTTAAGCTTAGCGTATTTAATTATCTACCCCGTCACGCGATACGCATACATATGTCGATAATAAAGCGTATCTACGGTAAATGGCCTTTCCTAGTGCTGTCGTGTTCTCTTTTAATCTTTTTATCTTTGTCTCTTCCTCTCTCTATCTTTCAATCTCCATCTCTATCGTCGTATTCTTTCAACGACTGGCAAACTCGAAAATTCCAAAGTGTTGTCACAAATCGGTGCGTAAAATAAAATGACATTTTATCGTCGAGCCATTAATAAAATCCGTTAAGCATGGGCCCATTGTTTTCACAAACAAATCCTATTTATTGAGCTTGTCGGACGAATCTTGAAAAAACTGTCTGCTATGGCTGCCGATACGTAGAGACTCATTCGGTATGTCTATATATATATACATACATATATATATATATCTCCCTCTCGCTCGCTCGCTCGCTCGCTCGCACGCTTGGAAGAGTAATTTCGCAGAAGCATGTGTTGGCGATACACACGAGCGAGAGGGTTGAGCGCGTCGACGAAATCGTGCGAAACTAGCCAAACACGGTGCCGTTTTAGGAGCGCATGTTCGCGTAAGTGCCCCGAACGACAATGGCGCGATTTAGAGTTTGCACAGGCCGCTGCCCCGTACCCATCGTTTGCCCGTGTCCCTGACTCCCATACTCTCCTCTTCTATTTCTATCTCCCCTCATCCTCTTTCTCTTCCTCTTACTCTATCTCTAATGAAGCAGTCTCGCAATCGCGGGTCTTCGCTTTCCCGATTAACTCTCTACGATGCGATTGTGCTTTTGCAAATATCTAGGGAAAACCAAAGTTTGAAGCAACCTTTTAAAATAGAAATGATAAAATGGGAAGAAATTTTCTTTCAATAATGTCGATGCATGTGTATCTCTAATGGACATACTTTTTGTTATATGAATTTACTGAAATTTAAAAAGTATGGATCGATTCCAGGGGAAAAAAATAGGCAGTTAACTGTTTCTCGTACTACGGAAACAAACACACACACGCACGATGTATAGACAGTGGCATTGCGAATGGCTGCGACGACTCTATGAATATTCCTGTACATTTTCGTACGTGGTCACGCTACATATAAAGAAAGAAAAATAGAAAGAGAGAAGAGATCCTCGTGCGTTCGCGCGAGCGAGAGAGAGAGAGTGAGAGAGAGAGAGGGAAAAGTTGGTTGTAAATTTCCCGCTTGCAACTGAATAAGTAAAAGCTATCTCTAGCAGGATCAAATTTTTCTCCCGGTTTATACGATCTCGTTTCGAAGGAAAAATACCGACGTTTTCTTTCTTTCCTTTATTATTCCACGAAATTTTAACAAACACGTATATCTACTTATTTCTGAGAGAGTCGCGCCTGAAATATGATTGACCCGATCCACTAGTTACTCAGAGGGCTATTCTTTCTTTTGGAATCCAATCGAATTTAGAAAGAGGGAAAGTCCGAGCGTGTACACGCATTAGCAACTTTTTCATCCGTCCTGATCTCTGGACGGATAAGGGTCTTCGAAAGAATGTGGATGGAGCGAAAAGTCGTTATCCTTCTCGTGCCTTAATAATATTTTACGGGACTCTCTTCGATGGTGAGGGAAAAAGAGGGGAAAGAGCGAGTAAATAAAAGGACTCTCGTCGACGGGGGAGAATACCGGTCGAGCTTTCGACGGTGAAGTGCCTTTCGAAAAAGCTCTCGTCCGTTGGCGAGGCTTTTCGAGAAGAAGAGAAAGAGGGAAGGAGAGAGAGAGAGAGAGAGAGAGAGAGAGACGGACGGACAAGCTGCCGTGGATAAACCGGGAAACAGGACAACCAGCAAGATGGACTTGGAGGGGTGTAGGGCAAAGGGAAGCAGCAGGCTGCTACCAAGCTGGCACCTAACAAGTGACAATTACCGGCGCTAACGAGCACCAGGATTCGTGGTGTATAACCTTCGCGTTCGAACTCTCGCTAGCCAGTCCAACCGGCTCTCCTCTAGCCCTTTGCGTCTTTCCTATTTTCACCGCTATTCTTACTCTCGATTGTCGCTTCCCGTCGAGTGTCGTCGTCTATCGAACGTTCTGCCAACCTTCTACGAGCAAAGACACCTTTTCATTTCTTTTTCTTTCCTTTCTTTTTTCCCTTCCTTCTCTATTCTTTTTTCCCTTTTCTCCTCCATCAATCTCTTACGCTCACGTCATAATCTTCACATAGAATCATTTTTAAAACGAATTAGAGGGTAATTTTAGATATCGCACAGGTGTGTATATACGTTTGATCTAAGATTGGATTACGCTAACCTAAATTACGCTTTCGGGGAATCACTCGAACGAAGGCGCCTACTCTCTCTTCTTCCTTCTCCTTCTCATTTCTTCCCTTTACGAATCTTCCTCGTTATCGCTATTCATGCAAATTTCTACATTTTCGTCAACCGTTTCTGTCTCTGTCTTTTCAAGCGACACCGGGAGTATTCGCCTTAGGAGAAAGAGGAGGAGTCTCTTTAGAAATTCAACGAAAATTATCTACCAGGGTATATTTGTGCCAAGCTACATGAATTTGGAATACGATTCGTTCTAGCGTAATAGAATGTATCTACTTACTGTTGCGCTCGATAAGAAGGAAGAATAATACGCATGATCGATAGGAAGCGAAGTTTAGTTTGGATCGATCGAAGGTGTCCAAGTGTCGATTAATCAACGAGAGAGAGCGAGAGCTGTTCGAAATTTCGGAAAATTATTGGATGCCGCGAGTGTTAGGCGCCCGGTGGAATATGAAATCGCGAGATGGTGAGAATACACTTCGCCGCGAGGAACAATGGCTCGTTTGGGGTCGCGTAGCAGCTATGCGTACCTATGACGCATGGCCCAATATCCTTGTGGTACACGACAGTATGGGCATACGGCGGCTCCCCTCACCCTTATCCTTCCTGCCGCTTTCTCTCCTCTTCTCGTCCATCTCGAAGCCAGACAAGGCTGGCCGGCCGGTCCACGCTTATGTTCCTCTCGCAGAAATTCTCATGCTCTAGCGCCTAGAGCTCATTGCCGAATTGAACGCGATTGAAGTTATGCGAACAATAATTGCGCGCACGTACTATATGCGCCACGGACTAAGCGAATTACTCTACGTTATTTCGAAGAATCGTTCTCTCATCTTTCTTTTTCGTCTCTTTTCTATTCGATTCTTCTATTCCGAGAGTCCCCCTCCCCCCCCCCCCACCCCTCTTTATGTATCGCCTCTGACGGATCTAATGCGCGCAAAAGAATAAATCGTTTCCTTTAGAATAACCTGGACGGTACATAATCTATATATAGATATAACTGTCGGAATGCGTTGGAAAAAGATTCTGGATAACGAATGGGACGTGGCTGGAAATTAGACGCTTATAGAGCTTTCACAACATCTGATTTGTCTGTACGAGACGTACCAAAGTTCTACATCGTTCACGGATTATGATTTATTGGCTTTTCGCGCGACGTAGATTTATCGCTTGGTCTTTTCTCCTTAATCTTTCTTACTTATCAAGACTGTCGCAATAGTATCTCGAAATTCAAAAGATCTTTAGGTAGGGTAGGCTCGGTCTGACTGTATCGCAGGGTTATATCACTAATTTTCTCAACGTTCGATGATCGCTCGATCGATGATCGCTCGATCGATGATAATCCTCGAAGCAAAGGATATAAGGGGATCTTAAGTAAACGTTCCTTCTACTATGTCCGTTACGATTTTGATCGAAAAATAATAATCGACGTTTCATGGAAATAAACGATCAAAAGCCAACTATTATTTGCTTGTTGTGTTGTTGTTAACTGGAGAAAAAGAGCTATGCATCGGTAACTGCGATTGGTATTTGTAAGTCGCATGAAAAGAAGACTGAAGAAAGAATTTCTCATGATATTAAATCTTTTCATGGTAGCGTATGCGACATCTCTTTCGGAAAGAAATCTACATGAGAGAGAGAGAGAGAGAGGGAAATTCCTCTCGAGCGGTCGCTTTCTCTTAACGGAATCTCTTTGAAAAAGGTTTCCCCTTTTCATTATTTTTTTTATCGAGATACTACCAGTGCATATATCTTTACGCGTACACACGGACATACGTAGGCGCGTGTATAGGTCCGGCGGCGAACGGAAACGATTTAATCCCAACAGAAAGACTTTTTTGAGCCGCAACGAGCCATCGTTACAACGAATGGTACTACGCGGCTACGATTTTCGAAAAACATTTCGTCGATCGTTTATCAGTCGGTACTGAAAGAGCAAAAAAAGAAAAGCATCGTTGTAGATAGATACGTATGTATGATCTACCTGTGTGTATGATTCGTTTTGACGGAGAAAAAGAGGATCGAAGTGGCGGGGGTGAATCACAAGCGAAGGGATGAAAGAAGCGATAAAGAGATTTCGGTTGTCGCGCATCTTTGGTGCGCCAACAATTAGCGTGGATTGTTGTCGGGCTTGGAATGCGGTCTCTGTGGAAAGGGTACGCGCGGATGTTGCTGGGATATACGTATGCTATTATATAGAGTATGTCGGAGGAAGAGAAGGACTAGGAGCGAAGGGGATAAGGGATGGTCATAGATTCTGCTTCGCTCTCGCGTCCCCACGTATTTACGCGAATGCGTCTGTGTCCGTCTCTGTGTCTCTATGTAGGCGCGAGGGTGGGTGCTGTTGGTGGCGGCGGCGACGATGGTTTACCGTACGGTCGTACATCATCGGCCGAGTTTGCGCCGATTTAACCGCCCCATCCGCAACTGCGACATACCGTCGGCTATGCGACCGACTATGCAAGCGACGAGAGACTATGCGAACGATCGCGCGAACCAGCCGAGCCACGTTCTATCTCGAATTGCCCTAGGCCCCTAGGTCTCTCCTACCAATAACTTTCTTATTATTTACATTAGAACGTGACTAAAGTGGAACTTTATCGAAAGGAACGCGCACCGTCTCTCTCTAACCCTTTCATTGTCTTCGAAACTCATATTTTCCGCTTAAGAAATGGATATCTCTATGCAATATTTGTACGATATAATATCAATGGCATATAGCGCGTTCCTATATGTCTATCATATATTCGCTCGTGCAAGCACGATATAGCTTTTTCAATGCGAAAGAAATAGGAAAATATATCGAAATCTTGGTTTACTTTATCGATCGAGCTGTTAACAAGTAGTCATAACTATCGGTGCTCGATCGAGACCTAGATCGACTAGCGTCTAACGGGAAGTGCCTTTATTTTAAAGACGAGAGAATGGTATGCATAAGGAAAATTGTAATTAACGTATCTAATTATTTCTATCGAACGTTACAAGGGTATTTATAAGAGAAGAAACGTTGGACGAGAATAGGGTGGATGGATAGGTCGAGAGAAGAAAAGAAGAAGAAGAAGAAGAAGAAAAAAGACTATAAGAATTTCCGGTACAATCGTTTCAATAAGATAGAGATCTCTTTTCGGCTCGCGACGGTACTCCCCCGATACATCGAATTTTTGTACGTAGCAAAAGCTACGCCGGAGGGATATGAGATTGGATGGATGGAACTATTCCTCAAAGGCATCCTTCGGGATTTCGTCCTTCTTACGAGGCAGTTCCGTACGCTCGAGTGCACCTTCGTGTCCAGAAAGTATCTGAATATTCTGATATTTCGAACCGATGTTGCGCGCAACGGTAAGAGAGTGCACGCCGCGTGACAGTAGGAAAGAAAAGAAGAAAATGCCGAAGGGAGAAGCGCAAGGCGATCCTTTGATCCGTTCCTTCGGCAATTTACTGGCTAACTTGGTTCTTTCTCTTTCCATGTGGTGTCCTTAGCAACGGAAGAGTATGAAAAATTTCACTATGGTTCTTGCGTCTGTTTGTCTCTTTTCGTTTCTTTTCTTCGTTCTCTCATCCCTTTGGATGCTTTCACACTTTTTATTCTTTTCATACCGAAAGGTCATTCGATCCTTAAACGTGACCCATATATTAGATCGTTACTCATCTTTCCCTCTTTCTTTGCTATTAGATTTGTATTTTTATATTTGGATAAAAGGAAAACGCGAAAAGGGATATAGAAGTATAACGTCGCTTGACAAATTCGCGGCTCGATTCAATTTGCCTATGAAGGATTGCATTTTCGGAGAGGAAAAAAATAAAAATATAAAAAAAATATTGCCATACCTCGCGTCTGTCTCCGACGGCTAGACAAATTGACGTTCGACGCGATGACGAAGTATTTTCGGTAAAAAGTCAAGGGAGAGAGAGAGAGAGAGAGAGGGAGGGAGGGGGAGAAGCTATTACGCCTCGGGACAAAAGTGCTGTGTTCATTAAAAAGAGCGAGACAGAGAGAGAGAGAGAGTGAGAGAGAGAGAACGATGCAAAAGGCAAGGAAGGGACAAAGAGGAAAGAATAATCGGATCGTTAACGGGAATGGAATGACCGGTTGATCGTACGAATTTGCAAGAATCGCAGGATTCGTTTCTCTCTCTTTGTTTCTCTTGCTCTATCGTTGCTGCTGTTGTTGCTACTTTTCAATAGGATGTTGTCAAAGGTATCGTTCGAACAAAACCAGACGAAACGCTTTTCACAAAATTCCTAATAAAGCGAAAGCGTGAGATACATGCGGATCAGTATTCTACGTGTTACGACCGATTGTTTCCTATCAATGCCAATGAATGCGTTCTTATCGGACGTTCTCAATTTGTTTGATCAAACGTTATTCGCAAGCTTTTCTATCGAATTCTCTCTATTTTCGATTTTACAAGTAAAGATATCACCTTTCGTTCGTTCTGTTTCTCTCGTGCGCGCGAGAAAAAGGAAAGGAGGAAGGGCGGCGGCGATGCAGAGGGATCGATGCGGGAGGATGAGCGTGTGCTTTTCGTCGAATGCGAGAGAATCGAGGCGAGATTAGGTAAGCAGCTATCGTTGATTTTGGCAAAGCGCTTGCAGGTTTACGCGAGCGGCGAATGCCGTGTGTGTGTGTGTGTGAAAAAAAGTGAGCTTTTTTACGCGGTGCTCGAAAGCGAAGTACGTTTACAAACTTATGGGGCATGACGTGCAAAAGCGGTACAGACAGCATTATCGTCGCCGTACGTAGTCCGAGCACGCGTCCCTACCTGCCAGAAGTCAATTTCCTCTATCTCGATAAAACTCCCACCCCTGCTCTTCTCATCTCATCTTTTCTCCTTCCTTTTCTCTCGTAACACGATTGTCCTACTAACAAATGTGTCACTCGGTAAAAACCTCGTACTTCCGCATATGATACGCAAATTTTTTCTTTTAAAAGTCGATTTTCACGTATTCGATAAAAAACGATTGATATCGCCAGACGAAAAGGGATTTGAGATCGTTGCATCGTGAAACTCAATCGGTACATTAAAGGGCCTTCTGATCGACCAAGCGAAAATCTTGTTTTCCCCGAAGGACACGATCGGTAGAAAGGTTCGAACGCGTTTGATTTATCGCACGAATCCCTCGCATAATTCCATATAGGGTAGGAGCATCGAGAGAGACGGTGAAGGATCCAAGGGAGGAAGTGTCGAGGAAGAAGAAAGAGGGTTTCACGTCCGTACATGCGCGCTAGAGGAGTTCTAATAATCTAATACGCCACGATTTAGCCGCAATTTCATGCATTCTCGGGCACACACACGGCGTGGTCGAACGATGCCATCGAGACGCCACGCATTCTTAGCGTGTCTCCATGTGTATATACGTCTCCTTGTATGCGAGAGAGAGAGAGAGAGAGAGAGAGAGAGAGAGAGAGAGAGAGAGAGAGGGACAGAACTCGATGTCACGATAAGACGTCGTCTCGGCGATCACTAAAATTCACACCGTGAACAATTTTCATGCTTATAAAATACCTGCTCTCGCCTCGTCATCCTGCATTTTCTTTATTTCTATAAAATCGATTCGGAAGAGGACGAGTTTCTTTTTTTTTTTTTTTCTTTCTTTCTTTTCTTTTTTATTATCTCAAATTACGGCAACACGATGAGCATAAAAATTGTTTTGATATTAAATGACCTATAAGAAATTGATCGGAGCTAATCGAAAAACTTTTATTATTAGGTTCTTCGAAACAAGATTTATTAGAATCATCGATTTACTCCGTTCGATAAACAGAAGATCGTTTCCGAACGATGATAGAAACGTTATTATGAAGTTTTATCGTAGATCTTACATTTGCCGCGATCGTTTATTTTAGCATCGATAATTCGAACGGTTATATTCCGTAGCATTCATCGCATTCTTCACGCGGAGACTATCTATCTTGTAATCTTTCCCTCTTTCGCTCTTCCATCCTCCTACCGTCGAACCTATTTCTACGTTTCATTCGATAGCCACGATATCGCGCATCGAAAACGTCCAACGATCACGCGTAATACGAGAAACGGAGTCGCGTTTTTCCCTTCCGATTTAGCGCTCGCGTGCACGTTAAAAGAGCTGCATTTTATGTGCGTGTACACACACACACACACACACAGACACACGTAGAAGGGGCAAGAGCACCTTACGTATTCTATTCCGACGATCTACACTCAATCCGCACGCGACGATTTCCGACGATCGCGAGGGATTTTACGATTACTTTTGATCGTACCTAGGTGAAATACGGTTTAAGGGCTTCTTACCTTTTCCAGATATTTTTCTACGAGGACGTTCCCATATTCCTCACTTCGGATGGGATAAAAAGCAAGAATTGAACAAATTTAGAGAATGCTGCTGAGTTAATAAAAGGGAGATATTTGGGATTTGAATTTTTTAATCGTAATTAGCTCTACCGGCGAACGTAACGGTACAGGAAACGAAATACATCACGTATTTTAGTATTCTACGATAAAAACGTTTTTCGTGTTCCGTACAAATGTTATATTTTCTCTGAAATAAAAAAATCTAATCTCATTAGGATATGATAGCAGTGATAATAATTAATAATTACCGTTCTGCTCTTTCACGTCTCTCTTTTGTCAAGGGTAAATAGGAAATATGATCTTTGGCGATTAGCGGAAGGGTCCAAAGGAATAAACGTAAGAGGCAGGAAGACGGAGGTAGAAAAAAAGAGGGTCAAAGTTGGCTACTCTAACGGTAATCGCGAGAAGGGTATCGCGATGACGCAAGCCCTTCTCCAACTCGGATTAATTAGACGCGATAGGTCGAGTAGGTAGCTAAAGTCGTTGCCGACACGGTTACTCCTCGCTACGGTCAATTTCTTACTTTTCTCTTGCAGATCGTGGGATAGAAGAGAGAGAGAGAGAGAGAGAGAGAGAGAGAGAGAGAGAGAGAGAGAGAGAGAGAGTGCTAGTCCCTCCTAAGTTTCTAGAGACGCTTCACGGAAAACTCGCGCGGAACCAATTTGATAATATCGTTGCTGTCGTCTTTCGTGGTTGTACCTCTTAGAGGTCTCTGTGAAAAGAGAAAGAGGAAGAAGATAAAGAGAAAAATGAAAGAAAAAAGGAACGCCTCGGGAAGTTTCGGAGACAATAGAGTTATGTATATATCTAGGAGACGCATCCATGTACATGGTAGAGAAAGAAGACTCGCTACAAATGCGACCGCCATTGTCCTTCATCCCTTCCTTCCTTCCTTCCTTTTCCTTTTCCTTCTTTCATCCTGCACGCCAGAGATAAGGATAGAAGAAGACGTTGTGAGAAATGAAGAAACTCTCTTTCCAACGTAGCTCTCTTATATGTACGAGACAGAACCGTTAGAGAGGGATTCGATGCAGTTCGACGGCTCTTCGAAAATCTTCCTCTTCGTTCTTTCGGCCAACCGTACGTATCGAAGGAATTTCATCCGTATTCGAAGAACGTGTCTTTCGATTTCTCAAATATGATCGGGAGAACATTTTTAACGGGACGGGAAGAAAAGAAGCAAGTCGCCTTTTTGCAGTCAATGCTCGCGGTATTTCGAACGTTCTCCTTCTACTTGAAAATTCTCCGAGAACGAGACATTTAGTAGATATTTTTAAGAGATAAAAATTGCTCGTCGATAGATCAAAAAAAGAGAGGGAGGGGGGGGGGAGGAAAAAAAAAGAAAAGAAAAAGAGAAAAATCGAACAGACAACGTAACATTGCCGAACGTAATAATATGAAAAGGAGAATTGAAACGACAGTTTAAATTGATAGTACGATCGTTGGCAGTGATCGAGGTACTGCTATAGTCAGACACAGGGTTTGACACTCTGGAACTTCTGTATTCAATGACCGTATATGCAAAGGGTGGAACACGTCCATAACAGATAAATTCGAAATAGCATTAGAAAGAAGAAAAAGGTAAAATATTTCGTTGATCGAGGCTCGATGGAAGAAGGATGTGAGAGTAAATTACTCCTGCGGAAGATGCGGAAGAACCGAAGCTTCGTCTCGGACGTAGTAATTCGATGGCTTCTGTTTCGCGACTAATTATGCCCTTGAGAGCTATCCGATCACCCTCATACGGCGCACGGACGCTCGTTATCGTGTTTCGTGACACGTAGACGTATAAATTCCGAAGTAAGCTATATCGTATATTATTACACTAGTAGTACGCGGACTCCTCCTAGACGAGCTTTTCGTTCAGGTTGCAGAAACGCGGAGGAATCGAAACGTATGTAATACATAGATATATACATAGACTATATTGCATTACACACACACACACACGCACGCACGATAGTACATATATATATATATATATATATATATATATATATATATATACACAGTCATATACAGCTACATACGTATGGATATTTGAAAGCAAAGTCGTTCCCGAGGGTGACGCCTTTGGTATAGTAAAGGCTCGGAAGGAGAATGGAGAGGACGAAAGGGAGAAGAGGGAAGGACAGTTTATCTCCGGCACCATAAACGTGCTAGATATTATGGATAGTGGACTGAGTTACGGGCCAATATTTCTTCGTAATTATTCTACGTTCCTCGGTAGTAGATAGCATCGGGGATAACGGCTATATGGCTTGTACGAGTCGACTCGCGCGCGAGCGATCCCTTCTCTTCTCTGCTCCTTTGCTAACTTCCTCTTCTCCCTCCTCCTAGAATTTACCTTCCAATTTTTTTATTACCCCGATGAGACAGACTTTCGAACGCGATATTGGACTTCTTTTTTCATGGGTTCGATCCAAAGGATTTATTGCCAGCATTTATATCCTCGCACCGAAATGAACGATATGAGCTTTCTCTCCCCCCCCCCCACCCTCACTCTCTCTTTCTCTTTTTTTGCTCGATCGAGTAGACTTTATCGTTTCGATCAAAGTTCATTTCGATTCGAACTCGTATCGATGATTTTTCTCGAATAACAAGTCGCAATTACCTATAGCAAAAAATTTTCTAGACACAGAATAAAAAATAGATTAAAATTTTTGACGAATAAAAAAAAACATAAAAAGAACAAAAACACCTTTTGATATTTAGTGAAATATCTGTAGATGGTAGATACGCAAAGTGATTCAACGAACGAGCATTGAATTCGTTATGATCGTGGTCGATTAAAAATGAGCGAGCATCGAACCGGTGAATCGACATTTTTCCAGGACGCGAAAGCACGCGTTGTTCGGCGCGTTTACGAGTAGCGCTTGCTAGCAGAGCTTGCGAGGTGCTATTCTAAGCGTACGTGAAACCGATTTAATAGAAATGGCTTTTTACATAACGAGATTTTCATGTACGCCAGGAAGCGCGCTCGGTCGTACTTTGACCCGTTTTTATCGCGCGAGCACCCGTCTCTCCATGAGTGTGTGTGTGTGTGTGTGTGTGTGTGTGTGTGTGTGTGTGTGTGTACGCTCGTACGGGCGCGTATGAGAGTACGTAGGTATTATCGATGTTCGTCGTCGCTTCGCTCGCAAGATCGATGGTGTTTTATCGAGGAGCGAGATGTTGGCTGACCGCGGCTTATGCCGCGTCGAAGCGAGTAAATAAGCGTGCGGATGACGGCGATACTCGTCAGAGGAAATCGAAAAACGAAGAGACGAACACCAACGAGAAGCTGCGAAAGCCGTGCGAAACTTATTTCCTCAGCGAGACGTCGAGACGCTGTAAAAGAGAGAATTCGACGCGTCTTCCTTCTTTTTCTCTTTGGATTCATCCCCATCCATCCATCGCATCCATCCATATATTATATATGTATTTTCGATCGTTCGATCTAACAGATCCGTCATTTTCAAAAAGAATTTTTATTGTTACCCGTCCACTTTCTTTCAGTTTTATCTTACTGCAATTTTTTTTCCTTTTCTTTCCTTTTCTTTCCTTTTCTTTCCTTTTCTTTTCTTTTCCTTTTTTTTTTTTTTTTCTTATACTTTTTCCTTATTTATTCATATCGTAAATTGACCGAAAGTAAAAAAGCCCCTTAGGTACTTTTTTTTTAACTTTTAAGACAAAGCTTTTCAAGAAGGAGCCTGATCCGAGAACTATTCCTTCCATTGTATATTTATATTCTTTGAATTCGCACAATACAAAGCGAATTATATAACTTTTCGCGGGTGTCTTGATAATATTACGCGAGATACCAACAGCAAAATTGAAGGAACTATTTTCTAACTGATATAATTTAGTTCCTTTATCAAAAGTACCGAGACCAATTTATGAGAAATTGCGTGAATATTTTATATACAAAGTTATATACCCGTATTCTCTTTTTTTGTTATTCGAGATAATTTTTATTATTACGTTGTTCATATATCGCGTAGAAACGGCGGTGATAACTAGAGAAAAATTCTTTTGTTTTCTTTTCGATAAATTAATTAAAATGCAGATACGAGAGTGAAAAGAGGAGAGAAAAATTTCGTGATTTCAATGAACACGCTAATACGGACGCGTCGACCCTTTCCGCGATCGTTTTCACTGGCCGCAGGGCAAAAGGGAAGGTATACCACTCGAGAACTAGTAGGAGAAGGTAATGGGAACGATCGATGGCAAAAGTTGCGCGTAATTGTTCGAGAGTGTTTTCCCTTTCTTCTTCGTTCAGAGTCGCGCACCGTGGAACGTAAAGAGAGAGAGAGAGAGAGAGAGGGGGGGGTGGAGGTGGGGGTGGAAAAGGTAGCCCGCACCGGGAGACGCACGGGAAAGTTAATTCCTCGTTATTTCGCTACCCCTGGCAACGATTAACGAGAAAAGAGGTGGGAGCGGATGATGTCTTTTCGTGCGAAAATCCTTGGAACGCCGGCGATTAGTCGAAGAAAAGCCCCTTCGGGCTAAGGATTAATTTTGGAAGTTCGACTCTTCGTTCGACTCTCGTTTCCGAAGCAAGACAATTACGCCGAGATCCCAACGATAATGATCCAAACCAATTTTGATATCGCGCTCTTTCTAGGGGTTTTATTTTTTTCCCGTCGGGGAGGGACGCGGGGGTAACGAAAGAGAAATAAAAGAAAAGAAAAGGAAAGAAAAACAGGCGACGAGTAAAAAGCAAATTATATAATTGGAATATTTTCATTTCAGGATGGTCCGCATGATCGGCGACGAATTCTTGACGGAGGAACGGGACCGAAAATACTACGCCGACCATTATACTTGCTGTCCACCGCCCCTCTTCATCATTCTCATCACCCTCGTGGAGGTGAGTGGGTAGAAGCGAGTAGAGTAATCCGTAGTCTGTAACGAGCGTTCCATGCTGTACAGAAGCTAGAGAACCGTGTTTATATAGACGGACTGCTCTTTGATCTTGGACCGTGCACGCGCGAGCCTTGATTAGTAAAATTTTAACGAGACTAATTTATACACGGATGGACCACCGTCTCGCCTACGCGTCCACGAATCCACGTAGTCCCGGCAATGTGGCTGCTTTGAAGGTTTTAGATCCTTCGCGTCTATACATGAAAAGAAGACCTAACATTAGGTACTTGCTTATTTTCACTTGCATCTTTCTTCTATTTATTTATCTTTATATTCGCGTATTGTATGCATAATTATATTATATATAATTATTATGAGAGACGTAAAAGTTAAAATCCACTTTCTCCTTTTCTTTCCTCTCTTCTTTTTTTTTTGTTTTTTTTGTCTCTCCCCTTTTTTTAAAATTAGCAAATTGCTAGGACCCTATTGGAACGCTCACAATCGGCAAAAGAACGTCGTTGGTATACTGTATCAATTTACCAATTAATGGAGATTTCGTTCTTCCTATTATTTGGTTGAACTTTTTTTCCTCCCTTGCTCGGAAGGGAAGAACGTCTCCGAGCGAACCAATTAGCAGATTGTCGTTGGACCGAGTGGAGTGTTAACGTTCCAGTCACGATCGATCCGAACGCGAATACGGATATTCGAGGTTTGGAATGCCAAAGGAAAAAAACTGGCTTTGGGATTGGAATCTAGATGCACCTGGAAGAAGAAAGGAGAAACGACGGCTAAGACGACCGGAAGAACGTTCACCGGTAGTAATTAAATTCGAGATTTAATATTGATGAACGAGCGTATATTCGACGAAAATATTTTGCACATTTATTTTCGTATGACGCTCCACTTTTTTCTACGATCTTCTTTGCTCGGTTTTATATTACCTCGGTTTTATATTACGCATTCGGAGAAAAAGTTACTGTAAATATTCGTTTAGTGATATTATTATAAAATGTAAAGGGAAAGTAGTAAAAGGGTATATTTCATCTATTCTAGGAAAGATATACCGAACTGTAACGCAGCTACGTTAACAAAGCTGCTAATAGCTCCAAGAATATTTACCTTGGTGGTAACGCGAATACGTAGCGGGAATAGTATGTGCACATAGGTGTCCTAGCTTGCACACGTACTTGGTAGAATATATTGTTTATACGATAACTAGCGCTGTCCGCTTCTCGAGTATCCCTTGCCACCATATTTCGCGGCAATGAGCGGCGGCAAACTTTTATCTCGGCCGAGGGCTGATGTATCGTTTCTCGCGCGCACCGTTTTCCAACGAGCGTGTGGGTCGAAGAGTGCCTTTCGCTCGTCCTTTTCCTTTCTTCCTTTTCGTGCCAACGTGAACAACGGAGAGAAAAAGAGAGAGAGAGAGAGAGAGAGAAACGAACGAGTTGGAAGGACTCTCGCTCAAGGGTATACATATCGGTAAAGGGAGAAAGCCGGTAATCTTTCGTGCGGAACCGACCTTTATTTCTGGCTGTCGCATATTTTCTTTCTGTCGGCCGGTGTTCGCCAGTAACAGAGAAAGAGAGAGACTCTCTTTTGCTCGTTTCGAGAATCGATAATCTTGATCCTACTTCTTTCTAGCCGTCGTATCTCTATCTTTCTCTTACTCTCCTTTTCTTCTATCTTTTCTACTTCAATTTTTCTCTTCTTTCTTCCTTCGTCTCTCTCTCTCTCTCTCTCTCTCTCTCTCTCTCTCTCTCTCTCTCTCTCTCTCTCTCTCTTTCTGTTTACATCGTATCGATATCGTAGCGAATATACGGTTATCTAAACAACCGTGAGGCTTTATCGATCGATACATATTCCTCTTCCTTCTTCCTCCCATTTTCATCCACCTTCCGCTTCCGCGCTCTACAACTCGTTCCTCACCGTCGGCGTAGTTTACATCGTCTCGTCGTACGTTGAACGTTAGCCTCGAGGCTACGTACACGTGAGGATGTTCTACTTTATTCATCCACATCTTTTCGATTTCTTTTCCTTTCTTTTCTTTTCTATATATATATATATATATATATTTTTTTTTCTTTCTTTCTTTTTTTTCCATTTTCGCTCACTCTGCAAGTTCTTCTTAAATTGTTATTCGAAACGATAAAATAATTATTCGAAGAACATTTTTATCTAAAATGATCGAATCAATTGTTATCAATTATTCTCGTTTCTTAGTACGAATAGCATCGATCATTAATCCTTTAGAAGGTCGAAGAGTCTTTTGAATTCGCTCTTTCTATTCTAAAGCTTGAAACGAACTTTACTCAAAGGTATAAAGTTCTTCGATAGATAGAAATCAAGCGAGGACAGACGGATTTCTGGTTTGTAGCGAAAGGACGACCTTGAGATAAGGGTGCCGGATATTACGGAGGGACGGAACCAACCGTATCCATCTCTCTTCCTCCTTCCCTATCGCTAGTTCTCTGCTCCCTTTCCGAAGCAAGCTGCGACCCTATCTATACTCCAACCTCCCTCTATCTCTCTCTATACCACCCTCGACAACCCCTTCACCGTCATCCGACTACTCCCCGACTAAACTAACCTCGTTACAGAGGAACGATATTACAGAGCGAACGTAGTCGCACTTAACTGCAAACTGTTGGAAGGACGGATATTAAGGGTTCGTTTACCGTTGCGAGAAAAATATGGCTTTACGTAGTAGAAAAATCTTCGGCTAGTGGGCCGATTAGAAATTTGCTTGATCAACTATTAAAATCGATAAGAGAAAAGGAAATGCATTTGATCGAAATTATTTTTTCCTTTTCCTTTCTCTCTCTTCCTCTCTCTATCTCTATCTCTATCTCTATCTCTCTCTAGAAATATATCTTAGCTTTTATGCGTGTAGTTTTCTCGACGAAAAGTTAAGAGAAGGATCGAAGATACTTAACTACATGGAAAACGTGTTATATATAAAGTCACGCGCGGCGAAAGCGTCTTCCGTGATCTCGTTGATGCCGTAGGGTCTATGGAAATCCACGGCAATCCCTCGCGGACACGTCTATTCCATTGTCCCTATGATGTTCCATGGGATTCGAACATATAGATTCGCTAACAAAAAAAAAAAAAAAAAGGACAAAAAAAGAGAGAGAGAGAGAGAGGGAGGGAGGCGAAAAAAAGATAAAGCAAATCTTTCCCTATCGGTAGTAACTAAATTATATCAGTAATATTAATTTATTCGGTGGATAACATCGAAGAAAAGCTAATCCAGAAGATCGTTAAGATATTTGTTCGTGAGAAAAATTACAAAGAGTCTTTTTTTGAATCTCTTGATAAGATTATAAAGAAATAATAACGTGAAAAAATATCGCGAAAGGAGCATTCGTAATAAGAAAAATTCATTTGGCAGGTTGAATGTAGTTATACAAATATTCATTTAACCAATGGCACAGCCTATTAGGAGAAAAGTCAATAACAGCTAGACGAGTATTACAATATTACTCTTAAAGTTCTCTTCGCTTTCTAAATACAAAGGCCGCAGAGGTAGTAATTAAGTATTCTTAAAGTTTGAACATTTTCTATGAAGCTTTGAATATTTCTTTCTTTCTCTCTCTTATTCCTTTTAACAACGAGTTAACCCAATTCAATTTTAAATCCGCACCGTCGCGTTCTAGCCGATGAATACTTACTTCAAAGAAACAAACTTATTCTTTCGAGGAGCTCAACGTTGCTCGTTTAATCCATCGAAGAATAATCGAAATTGGCGAAGCAGGAAGAATCCGTAACGCGTTCTACAACCCCGTTATATCCATGAAAATAGTAATTTCGCCGTGCTCTCGGCCGTGGCCACAAGAGAGATAATATTTTACTCAAAACTTCTTTTTTCTACTCCGTTAGGGAAAAGTCGTTACTTCGAAAGTAGCATACTGCCACCGATTGTAACAAACAAATCGCAGTAAATTTTCACGGTCTAAAAGTACCATTAACGATGATAAAAAGTACGTATTATTCTACAACCACCCCCCCCCCTCCCCCCTCTCTCTCTCTCTATCTCAATCTTTTTCGCGAGCAAGAGTCGCGATGCCAGAACGTGCACGGTTTTTTTCTCTCCTGCAACTGCAACTTTATAATTTACTACGACGGGGTAATAACTGTAACGAGAGTGGAAAGAAGTAAGAGGTGAAAGAGGAAAAGGGAAACAGAACAATATACGGTAAAGAAAACGGTATACTTTGTTCCTAGCGATTCGAGTTATTACGGAGACGAGAAAAGAAATGCAGGTTGATGCACGATCGGCCTTGTTCCGCTAAGAGCGCATTTTTTCTAGCGAAACAATTATTACTCCGCGATACTACGTGTACGTAGAAATAGTACGCGTATACGTGGATACGTATCTTGTCGTTTGTGCATAATCCGTGACCGTGCACTCGCCGTGTCGTAGTCCATAGATAGGAATTTGACGGGAAGCGTGTCGAGTAGGTCTCCTTCGACGCAACACGAAGATCGAGAATCCTCCTATCCGTTACCTATACGGATCGTTTGCCTCTTTTCCCTCTTTCCTTGCGTCCAGCTCTCTTTCTTTCTTTCTCGTCGCGCTTTCTTAACTTCTCCGTATCAGGAAATCTACTAAGATATGGTACGGCTCGTTCTAGAAGGAGTCTTGCTTATGTTCTAACTAGTCTCTTCTGATTCGATCGAAAATAAATCGTTTCTATTCGAATCGTTGAAGCATAGGAATCGAAAAAAAAAAAGTTTACAACGTGACATCCTGAATGGCCTATAATATGAAATTCGTGATAATAGATCATTACGTATTCGCAATTCTGGGGATTAATTTCGAACACCTATAACTAAGCTGACTTTACACAAATCCGTACGCCAGTAATACCATGCGTTACGTAAAGCAAACTTTCCCGCGTGTTCTCTCGAGTCAATGAAATCTCAAAGGAGCTTTCCGAGTTCTCTCTATCCTTCCTTAGTCTACGCCCATCCAGTACCTACCTTGAGAATTTACGAGAAATTTTAGAACACCGAAAACGGCTCTGGAAACTATCTTCATCTCTTTCTCTCGCTCGCTCCCTCAGTCTCTCCTAGCAGAAAGACGGCGGTTCTTCGTGCGTAGAAGTTAATGATGCCGAAAATACGCGTACGCTTAGAAAATATTGAAAAAGAAAAAAAGACAATTGCTTGCATCTATTTCTTATTCTATTGTTAATAGAGAAGATTGCGCGTACATGATATTAAAAAAATGAGAATTAATTTTTAATTATTAACGTTGATTATCCTTTTAATCTTCTTTCTTTTTAACGCCATCTCAATAGAGAAGTTAATTCGCAGTAAGATAATATGTTTAAAGGTATATCTAAAATCGGTTAACCTCGATTACGGAACTAAGAACGTACTACTAGCGTGCTTCTAGCGTGCTTCTAGCGTGCTTTTGGCAAAGCGGAAGTTTCGTGATAGTGGCAAAGAGGCGCGCGTTTACTTTTGACAGTTCCACTCCCCGCGGCGCATCTTTAGTTTCAAGGCGGACGGTGCACTCTGCATGTTACCGTTGGTTTGCATACCTGCGTCTCTCTCCCTCTCTCTCTCTCTCTCTCTCTCTTGAAAGCGTGCAAAGGGAAGTGTGGCAACATACGGTGGCGAGGGACGTTGACAGTGACTGAGAAGCTGCTGGAGAAGGTATAGGAAGGGACTGGTTGCTGCACCGTGAACGACGGCTTTGCAACCGTACGTATGCATCCACCCACATGTCCGCGCGCATACTTACATGAATATACACATGCAAACGGAGACGTATACGCAAGCCTATGCGTAATGCTCGTAGGACGGCACCCTCGTCGTTTATGTGTCGCAGCCACTTGAATAAACATCAATTTGATATCGTTGGATATTGTGTCATCCGCGTGCATTCGCCTCTGACGCTGCACAACGCTCATAAATACAAAGGGGCGTGCGCCTGTCTACACCTGTGCTCGCTTTACTCTCTCTCTCTCTCTCTCTCTCTCTCTCTCAAATACACGCGCGCGCGTGCATACACACACACACACATTTATCCCCATAATGACAACAACGACAAAGATGGACACACGCGCCTGCGTTTCCATGCTCGAACGAGTCAGGGCCGTGAGAGAGTCGTCTATCGTGCTAAGAGAACCATTCTCTTGTTCTGGCGCTTTCAAGTTTCTTCCGAAACTTAATTAGTTGTGTAAATTATCCATTAATAGTCGTTTTTCTTTATCATTTATAATCGATTGATATTGATCGTAGGAAAGGAAATGTTGAATCGATAATAACTATAATGGAGGTGTAGGGTTGTAATAAAGTTGGACGTAAGAATCAATATTGGAAATCTCGATCGAAATCTTAATAGATATGAAAATTTGAGTTGTCGTGCGCGTGCGTGTCAACGTCTCGCCCTTAGGTTGCGCGTTAGCGTTTCCTCGCCTTGCCTCGTCTCGCGAGCCACTTGAATAAACATCAATTTGACGAGGCGCGATATGCGCCAGTACAATAGGACGAGCTCTCGTGATTGTGCGGCTATGTTTGTTCTCTCTCTCTCTCTCTCTCTCTCTCTCTCTCTCTCTCTCTCTCTCTATCTCGCTCGTTCGTTCGTTCATTCGTTCGCTCGCTCGCTCGCTAGCTAGCTAGCTTTAGCCAGCAGATATACGACTACGTGTACGCGTGGAGAGTAGGTAGATATCCTAGCCTTCTAAACTCGACAGGGATGTATTGTAGTAACGCGTTTCATCGTCCCGTGGCGCATTTGTGAAATTCTGCCAATTCGAAATTCGGATTACGTGGCTCGTTCGGATCATTGGATTTGAATAGCATCGATCGAGATTATGCGATTGATTTTCTAGCCGAAAGTTTGGCAATTCGAATATTTGACCGTCATGTTGATGAGTAAGGGAGGAGAAATACAGGTAGGAGCCGAGAAGAGGGTGAAATAGACCTTTCTGAACTCTCTCTCTCTCTCTTTTTTTTCGTTTGTTTTCATGGCTTTTACGAGCTTTCGTCAAAAAGCACAGTACGCGGCAAGTACACAAAGGGAACGATCGGGTTGCGTAAAATACGAGGTGGGAAGAGAGAAAGAGATGAGGGGGGAGGCCTTCCCTCTCGAGAGGACACAAATTCGGTTGGACGGGAAAAAGAGGGTTCTATGGGTTCGGCGGCCCTTTGGCGTCTTTCCAATTTCGATAATCTCATCGCGACGATCATTATTATGCCCATTATTGGTCTCGTTATTTAGTGCTCGGTAAATCCCAGGAAACCGCATCCGGGTGCTTCGGCCATTGAACGGTTAAACGCTGGATCGAAGAGAAGCTCTGACTCGAACGAGTTTATTGTTCGTGCGAGGAATATATTTTCTCGAGAACTATAACTCTCGCGCCTCGTGTATAGGTACTTGTATGTATGTGCGCCATGGGCGACGAAAAGTGTCTCTTAAAATTGCACGACTTTCAAGCGTGGACATTTTTTAGATGTCTTCCTTTTTTTCTTCCGTAGCCCGTCGCATTTAGGTATACCAAAAAGAGGAAGAAGAGCAAGAGGAAGAGAAAGAAGAAGAAGGAAAAGAGAAGCATAGAGTGGAAGGGCCTCCGAGGAATATATAACTTTTCTAACGAGCGACATGTAAAGTCAAAGGATTTCGTACCGCGGTACAAAGCTCTATAAACATAAACTTTTTCCATTGCAAGGCACTCGAAAGTCTTCGGGAAATAACTTTCTATGAAGAGTCGTAAAAATAGTTCGACCTCTTTTAATAAATTTTCCAAGCGTGACGCGCCCCACTCGAGATAGTTTCGTGTTCGTTGAGAGAGTGCTTTCCAATGTTGTTTTTACCCCTGTTCCTTTTCTCTTTCAAATAATCGAGAAGATCGAGTGCTTTCCACTCGAACGTATCTCGCTTGCTAGAGAAATCCATTTTTTCAAGTCACCGTTTGAGCTTTTTTTTACGTTTACGTTTACGAACAGTACGACATTTTTTGTCGCGTTAAATGTCATTTTGGATGGCATCGTCTTTATTTCGAATGAGATTTCCAACGGTCTTTTTTCCCACGTAATCGAGTAAATTAATCGCGGGCCGCATTGTGTCTCGCGCTCGGTGGTGACCCGTGGAAATTTTGATTGATTTTTTCTTCTGACGTTTTCATCGAAATCCTCCGTACTTGACAGAACCGCGACCGCGTTTAATCGCATTATTATTATTATTATTATTATTATTATTATTATTATTATTATTATTGTTATTGTTATTATTATTATTATTATTATTATTATTATTATTATTATTATTATTATTATTATTATTATTATTATTATTATTATTATTATTCGGCCTTTTTATAATATAATATCATTGTTCTTCCTATTTTTGCATAACAACTCATCCACGCGTTGCACGCAAGGCGCAAGAATTCCAGCGGATATATAAATTCGGCGATAATCCGAAATTACGCGCGTCCATAACTATGTTCATGCAAATCGCGGCGTTTATAAAATGTTTTCCACGATCGGAGATCGTAATTCGAACGGTCGAAATAACGACCGGTCTGCCGCGCTTTATTTTATCGTACCTTGCGTAATTTCTATTATTCGCTCGTGCTTTTAGAACGTGCCATCTCATGTGCGACTAATATTTCGATGATAAATATCTCGCGGGCGCGTGCAACGCAAGATACTGGCTTGGAAATTCCGTTATCGATATCGATTACATCTGTCGCAACGCGTGGGCGCTTAAATACTGCGTGTGTATGTATATATGTATATATATATTTCTCTCGCAATAAAATTATTAATATTGTTAATTAACGAAAACAATAGCGTTTTATGGCAAATAGTGGATACAATTACGAAACGCGAAATTCTGATCGAAGAAAAATTATCGAGGAAGAGTCGTTCGTTTCATCGACTCGTTCGTTCATTTTATTCTTTCGTTAAGAAGAAAATTATTTTATGGGAGAATTGTTACAAGAAAAGGCGGAGAGTTTCGTTTAAGGAACTCGTTTGACGATTAATAATTTTTATTAAACCGTTCGATTGAACGATTAAATAATCTTAACGGACGCTGATTAATCGACGGATAATGAAGATCGGCGATACTTCGAGTACTAGAAATAGATATCTAAAAGCACAGATCCTCCCGGTGAAAGATAGACAGTGGATATCAGGTGACGTTTAAATTTCTCGGTAATTGATATGATGATTATACGAAAGTTTGCTAGATATCCCAGGGATATCTCGATCGTTAGCTGGGGACATAATCGAAATGGTATTAAAAGAATTCTATTTCCTTTGGGAGTAATACGCTCGGCCAAATACCTTTAGTGAAATGCGAGACAGAAAGATGTACATGGGTGTACATTTGCTTATGCTTATATATAAAATTATCGGTGAAAATTATTTTGAGCGAAACGTAGAGCGATTAAAAACAAAAAAGATTTAAATTAAGCGAGTTTTCGATAGGCATGATTTAAAAGAGGATATAGCGTAGTCGAAAGAAAAAAAAAAGAAGCAACTATGAAGGTATTTTGCTTTTCCTCGAGTTCTTTTAAAAAAGAGGACACCCTCGAGGGTGAGAGAGAGAGAGAGAGAGAGAGAGAGAGAGTAACGTGAAACCTCGTTGATACACGAATGTAAACACATTAGGAGCGCGTGTCCTCGGGAGAAAGAGACCAGAAGCCCATTCTCCGAATTTAGAGAGTGCGAGGTACAAGTGCCGGAGAGAAGGTTTTTATCGGCCGACGAAAAAGCTCGTGAAAGTACGCGTCGAGAGATCTATCGTCGCCGTAGGGCGTCTCGCGCCCTTAAAAGTCGATCGGCTTATCGGAAGACTGTGCTTATCTCTTCGCGACTCGAATACGATGCTCTCTAGCATCGATCGCGCTAACATCGATATCAACCTACACGTTTCCGCGTGCCGGAATCGATTCGATCGACGATAAACCCGTCTTCCACGTCTATACGTCGCGTCGCACGATTATCACCCTGATGTTTCTGCTACACGAATAGATCGTATCGCACTCTTTTACATGGATGTTTCATTTACAAGTTTGTTCGTTATTTAACCTTTCTCTCGTCGTCCTCGTGATCGATCTAATCGAGAAATTGTCAAATTTACGTTCGTTTTCGAGCAAAGCAATTTCTTTTGATCCAATATTATCTTTAATTACTACCTATCAAACAGTTCGATGAAATTCAAGCAAAGCGAGATATTTAAAGAAACGGATATCGTGGTCCATCGAGGTAAACGTTTACGTCGACCGAATTTAATTATACGATCGAGAGAGAGAGAGAGAGAGAGAGAGAGAGAAAGAGAGTAATTTTCGAGCGTTAGCAACCATTCCGTCGCTAATTTATTTCATAAAGCGTTAAATCCTCATGAATTCCGATAAAAAATGTATTAATTTCTTTTTTGACGTCAGTAATAATTTTCTAAAAATTAGATTCGACGTTCCATCATACCTGTTATTCGCGGTTCCATTAACTCGTACATTGAATATCTACACTTCTAATTGGAATATGCATTCGTTTCATCTATTTCGAATGAAATAAAATCGCGAGAATATAGATATTCGAAATTACTCGTTGCTAATATACTCGCGTTTTAAATATACACGCGTGTGATTTTATACATTTATATTTTTACGAGAGGCAAGATTAACGAAAGCGATGGAAATGTACTTAGGTCCACGACAATAATATTCCGTCGTTGGATAGATCGACATATAGGCAGGTAGTACTTACAACGCGTACTTGTAAGGAAATTTTATCGAGCGAACGTTCTTCTTCTTCGTGAAAATCGTCTCTTCTCTCAACCTGTCGTCTAGAGACACTTGTTCGTTTTACGATAGGTGATCGTTCGCGATTAACTCGTAAAAAAGTACAACGTACCTGGACGCGAGCCCCGTATAGCCAATGTTACTCGGGCAACGGCTCATCGTATTCCAGCTCGTCATAGAATTCGAAACGTCGATTTAATATTCTATAAAGTCGTTGGAGGAGATATCGATACCCGATCAAACGACACGTATCATGCACGGAATGACATCGAGCGTTCCCGTTACCTTGTTACTCGAATTGCACTTGAAAAATGCACGACGATGGGCGTACATACAGACGATAAATTAAAGAAAATAGAGAAAGAGAATGTTTGGATAGATATCTTTCTCTTCGTGATCTTTACGTCATTCGAATCGTATAAAAGAAAACGGTACGATCATCGATAGGATATGTCGCGATCGAGGGCACGCACACGACGCGACGAACAGGAATGTGTTTGCTTGCTCGCGTATCGGTTGACAGGATAAAAGAGAGAGAGAGAGAGAGAGAGAGAGATAGACCGTGTCTTTTTCCCTTATCTCTCTCCCTCTCTCTCTCTCTCTCTCTCTCCATTTTTTCTTCTTGTCGTTTTTTCTACAAAGAAACTCGCAGACTTGTCTGCTTTTTTTTCCATTTCGCATCGAAGTAAACACTTGGAAAATGATCTACCGATCTGTTCGGCGAGCGAGAAATAAAATAGATAATTAGAAGGAAAAGATAGAGATAGAAAGTCTTCCACGAAGCTAAAGGTAATATTTCCCTTTCGTTTAATTAAAAAAT
Source organism: Vespa crabro (assembly GCF_910589235.1). Taxonomy (NCBI): domain Eukaryota; kingdom Metazoa; phylum Arthropoda; class Insecta; order Hymenoptera; family Vespidae; genus Vespa; species Vespa crabro. The sequence goes on from NC_060955.1 coordinate 423,849, forward strand.
AGCAGCAGTGTGTCGGGTAGAGAGCGAGGTCGCCCGAGTTGTAATTTCGAGCGTAGCTACGTATAACCGGTTGATTATTTAATATTGTATAATCCACGACTACCTATTATTCTTCATGAAAAACGGTTGCTTCTCCGTTCGAGACAGCAATTTCCTGAGCGATTAGCGCAACGAGCATTAAGTATGGAGAACCCGGAAGGCGTTTCTTTTTAAAGATTCACGACGCGCCACGTCGGGGATGATGGCGGCGGCGGTGGCAGCAGCGGCGGTCGAGAAACACGTACTAAGTGCGTGATGCGTCGAGACGACGACGACGACGACGACGACGACGACGACGACGGCGACGACGACTAGAAGGAAGTCGATGGTACCAAGCAACCCTCTTGATGGCATTCACCGTGTCGACGTCGACGACGTCGAGCTTGGTGCCGTCGCCACTTGGCGTTGAAAAAGAATCGATGTCGTCGTTTTTATCGAGCGACATTCCACCTGCACCCCTCCCTGTCCTCACCTCTTCATGCTTCTCATTCTCCTTTTAATACACCCCATCGGCCTCGCCTTAGGTAGATTCCTCTTTCTACTCTTTTTACTCGCTTTTTATTCCTTCCGTTCGACCCTCCTCCGTTCGTCTAATTAAGGTGCCAAGCCTGCCTCTGCTCCTCCCCTCAACGCACCGCACACCCCAACACCCTCTTCCTTCTTCTCTCGGACTCTCCGGGAGTCCTTCTCTCTTCTTATCGCGTTTCCTCTCTATTCAACCAGACCACTCTTTCTTTTCCTTTCTTTTCTTGTTCTTTTTTCTTTTCTCTCTCTCCCTCTCTCTCTCTCTCTCTCTCTTCTTTTTTTCTTTTCTCCACTTGCACTTTTTTCCTTTCTTCCCTAGCGCGCCACTACTTCTGTCCTCGTCATCCTCCACTCAAGCCGCCTTACGTTTTTTCTACTTTTTACTTCTTTCTACAACCCCCCACCTTTTTAACTCTCTTTCCTTCCGACCGCTCTTGCGATCTTCTTCGGTCTTATTCCCGAGTCTGGTTATCGTTTTAAACTAATTTACACGCAAATTCAATTGTCGCGAAATATCCACTTTCTTCCAAGACTGCGCGTGTATCTATATTAGCGAAGGAAATTCAAGTATTCAGAAAATAGTTCCCGCGTGTCGCGTTAAAGAAATCTTTGTCGCTTGATTTCATTCTTCTTACGTGATCCTTCGAAATCGCATGTTCCTCGGCGACGTGATTTCTTTTTTAAAAAATTATCAACCTATTTCCCGAACTTTATTTCAAAATCTTTCGTCCTTTCCATCGTTGTGTAGCATCTTATTATTCAACTTGTTATCGGACTTCCGCACAGAATTCACAGGCTGACTACTCCGAGTCTCGGCACATTTCCGGCGTATATATTCAGCGATTCTTGAATCTTGTCATAACTCGTTACTCTTTCTTACAGGCTATCGTCGTCGTTGCCGTTTCATCCCCCCGTCCCCCTCCTTCACTCTCTTCGCTTCGACGATTTTCTCTTCTACCAGTCGACGTTCACCACCCTCGCCGTTCAATTATACACGACTCCGCCAAGTTAATTTCAACACTTGGACTCTTCTCGTTCCTTTTCCTCGCGAATAATCTACTCTTTCCACTAGGTAGGCGATCACGCCCATGTTATAAGAAACGACAACGAATTTCATTTTCCCCCGCGAAACTACATAAATCTGTGGAAAATTTCTCTCTCTCTCTCTCTCTCTTTCTTCATTTTCGATCGATTTTCTTATACAATTTTCTTCCGCGTTGTATTTCTCGAGAGGATACGATTAGTCGAAATCCCAAGGATTAATCGCGTTCGAAGAGAGACACGAATTAACCGTTCTGCCGCTGTCGTTGTTATCCCGCACTTACTTTGGATTTTCTTTAAAAAGCTTCCTTCTACTTTCCACTGTAGCTGCACGCTCGAATTTCCTGTTTTCGGGTAAAATATATGTACAACTTTCGATCGAGAGAGAACGCGGAAGGCTAGAAAGAAGTTCTAACCTTTAACCAATGAAGGAGTAAAAAGAAAAAACAAAAAAAAAAGAGAGAGAATCTATAAAAATTTTTTTCTTCTACGGCTAGCTTTTCGATAAGCAGACTTTTCTACTGAAAAGATTATCTTCTATGACGATCGGCGAGAGAATCCTCGGCCAGTTTAAAAAGAAACGTATGGAACGGTACCTTCTTCGATCGTGAATTCGAATCGATCGATCGAAAGAAAACTTTCGAGCTTTCCTTTTCGCGTTTGCGTTAATCGCTTCTAAGACTGGCAAGTTCCTTCAACCACTGGCGTCGGATACGGCGAGAAAACTTCTTTGTTGTCGTTTACATGCTACGTACTTTCGAAGAAATCGAAAGGAAACAAAGTATATTCAAAAAGAGAAGGAGGATCGGATTTATCGAAAGTGAGTTATCGATCAAAACTTTTCGTCATTTCGAACGGCATTGATACTATATAGATTTTACAAAAATATATTTGCTTTATTCCTCAGTAAAATAGAGTTTAATATAATTTAGGCGTAAAAAGCTTTCCCTCAAACTTTCGAAATTTCGGAAAAGAATTGTCGAGAAATCAAAGGAGTATAATTTTCGAAGGAACCAAGTTGCCACGCCATTGCGGCCGGGCTCCTCTCTTTCTCTCTTGCACTCTCTTACGTAGGAATTACTCGGTTTACACTATCTTGTAACTCTGGCGCTCTATTCGACTCTTCTTGCCTCTCTCTCTCTCCCCCCCTCCCCCCTTTCTTGTCGAGACTTGGTAGTGTAAACTACGCAGGTCCAATAAGCTTTCGGAAAGCGGTAAGCGCCGAACCGTGGCCTAGGATATACTCTGGCGCACCTCGTTTGATCCTGCTATACTCCGTTGGGGCTTTCGAGATCACGGAGCTACCGCAGAGAGAATACGGGATATGGTGCTGCGGCAAAGGAAACGAGCAGCTTTCGAGAGGGGAGTCAAACAGGAAGAGAAGGAGAGAGAGAGAGAGAGAGAGAGAGAGAGAAAAGGAGAAAGATAAAAAGAGTTTAGTCGGCGTTAGGATACCTCCACGATTTGTATTTCGAAGAAAGTAAAAGAAAAGAAGAAAAGCAAGCAAGCCGAGTTCACGAAAAGTTTTTCCAATTAAGCGCGACCGTTAAGTCCAACTCGTTCGCCTTTATTAACGCGAACGTCGATTAGAAAAACGATCGGTCCACGTTGCTGTACAAGTACACGAGTCAGAAACTTTCTTTAATCTCTTTTGCAAATGTTAACTAACGCTTTGCGTCGATCCGTGCGAACGCTGATACCTTAGTTTTTATTCCTTTTGTCCCTTTCTCTTTTACGTAAAATAAAAGGAAAGAGAGTCTCGATGTAGCAGCGATATTAGAGTCTCTCATTAGTATTTTCTTCGACTAATCCAGAAGATATCGTTTCGAAGGATCTTCCGAAATACAACCGGTAGAGGGTCGAATTAAACTGAGATGGTGGAAAGACGAAAGAAAAAGAGGAGAGATACGACGGCACGAAATTGTGGAAAAATCGAGAAAACAGGATCGTCCTTTCCCTCCGGACGTAAGGAGGGAGAGGATCGCCCCTGGATATCGCTCGAATACACCACTTAACCCCCGTGTCCCGTCTTAGCCTCGAATAAGAG